>NC_059361.1:6110000-6410000 GCF_019703515.2 Myxocyprinus asiaticus
AAATAATAAGGCACTAAACCAACGACCTAAGTAACTAACTCATTAACTACCTACCGACTGATTGACTGTTTGTCAAAGAGTGGCAAAAATAATAAGGCACTAAACCAACGACCTAAGTAACTAACTCATTAACTACCTACCTCCAGTACCTACCTGTATATACCTACCCAGCTAACTAGCTAACCACCGACCTACCAACCATCCAAACTAACTACCTACCTAACTACCTACCCAACCACCAAACAACCAACCAACCAAAACAAAACTTAAAAACAAACTTAAAAACATATTAAAAGACATTTGTGTATTTTCTCTGAAATGGATTATAAGGGTTATTTCTTTAAATCAGAGGACCCAGCATTTTAACCAAACAACCAGACAAGTTAGGTTCAAAATGTGTAATGAAAGTAATGTTTAACAAAAATACAGTAGAACTCTATTTAAAATATTTAAGGCATGTTTTAAACCCTGTTTTTCACTAAATGAGCACATATTTAAAGGTGATGTGTATAATTTCTGTGCTGCAAGAGCCAGACAGGTTTTCCAAACACTGTCACCAACTGCCACTGGACAAACAGATAATCCCCCAAAAAACTCATGGCATTGGTTGAGCCAGAAGTTGACATATTAGACTGACTGGATGTCAGGGAAATCAGACAACAAATTAAGCATTATCAACTGAACTTTCCTTTGAGTTTTAATGCTGTGTCCGAATCCGTAAGATGCAGGTGATAGCTGCGTTCAAGATGTAGTATTGCTAGCTGCAAATCTACCTTTCTCTCTGTTTTCCTTATATCTGTTTACTCTGGGGGTAAAGCTGAAATAAAACAGAGGCTTTTGCAAATAAACGAGTCGTGTTTCATTTTTGATATTTGTCTCTGCACAGACGGAGCTCCCCGCTGATTTGGCCAAGAGAGGATTCAGATTTTCACTCTACATTTTTATTTTTTATTTCTTTTTTTTTTTTGAGGGTATGAGAAATGAGTAAAACTGTGTGAACTGCAGACAAACAGATACACAGGGCCTCATACTCTCATATTCTCATTCTAGCATAACGCTGTACATGGGTAATGCAATTTTCAGCTAATAACAACACGCTCCAGTGATGTCAAAATCCCACCTTAATAAAATGTGAATTAAGTGAATGTGTCTGCCAGAAGCACTCAGATGTTTTAATTTCACAGGATGCAATCAAAGAGTCACACAAATAACTTGAATGAAATTCAAATTATGAAACTGTATAAAAAAATTAAATAATATTGATTTTGCAATATACAGTATATACAAAATTTAAAGGAATATTCCAGGTTCACCCTAAAACCATGTTAACATGCATATTTTTTACGTCTTGTGGCTATACTTTTGTCAGAGTATTTTAACATTTACGAATTGGCCCCATTCACTTCCATTGTAAGTGCCTCACTGTAACCCAGATTTTTGCTTTTTTACATTATGCAAAAAATGCTGTGGATTAAGCTGAACTTGTATTGAAGTGTTTAATTGTCTAAAGTAAACTCATCTGGCATAAAATGAAGAATGAGGCTTAGAGTAGACAAATCATGTATAATTTCACATGATCTCCACTTGACTTTGAGCTGCTATGTTTGCCCTCTGACTTTGACTTTTTTTTTTTTTTTTTTTGGTAGAACACATATCACTCCACATTGCTTGTAATGTGACCCTGGAATATCGAAATTCAACCACCAGAGAGCATAAAAAACCTTATTAAATTCTTGAATTAATTATTAAAAAAGTTGAACTCTCTCTCTCTCCCCACTACTCCTCCGTACACAGAACTTGCATAAAACTTTGTGTTTGCATTTAAAAAGACCAAAATTGACTGAACTTTTTTAGAGAAACTATAGAAAATATAATGTTTTCAAGACAACAAACAGGTTTGAAAGAAATACTGGAATTTAAATATATTGAGAGAGATATATCTGATATATTATTTCACTCCTCAGATCAGTGCAAATATTCAATTTTCATTCTTTAAACAAGTTGCTACCATTTACAAGGTTTTCTTATTTCCTTCATGCTCAATTCAATTATCTGTTGACATTACCTCTATGATATTTTCAGTGTTTTTTTTTTTGTTGTTGTTTTTTTTCCCTTTCTCTCCCAATTTGGAATGCACAATTCCCAATGTGCTTTTAAGTCCTCGTGGTTGCATAGTGCCTCGCCTCAATCTGGGTGGCGGAGGACGAATCCCAGTAAGCACATCTTATCACATGGCTTGTTGAGTGCATTGCCACAGAGACATAGCGTGTGTGAAGGCTTCACACCATCCACCGCGGCAACCATGCTCAACTCACCATGTGCCCCACCAAGAACGAACCACATTATGGCGGCCACAAGGAGGTTACCCCATGTGACTCTACCCTCCTTAGCAACTGGGCCAATTTGGTTGCTTAGGAGACCTGGCTGGAGTCACTCAGCACGCCCTGGTTTGAACCAGCGAACTAGCGAACTAGCGAACTCCAGGGGTGATAGACAGCATCTTTACCACTGAGCTACCCAGGCCCTGATATTTTCAGTGTTGAAAACACAAATGTTTGCCGGATTGTCTGAAGCTAGTAGATATTGTTTGTTCTTAAATTGGTTTGGCCAACACGAAATCTTTCTACTTTCAAGAACAGGGATAAAACTTAGCATTACTAGGTAACTAGCATTACCACTGTATTTAAATAAGTCCTTAAAAGAGCACATAATTGATCGTCTCTTGTTGGTTCTTTATAAAGTGCATTTATCTTTCATAGATTAACTGATACATTTGTAATCAGTTTGTCTTTAAAAACTCCCTTTCTGTGTAGTGTAGATCTTTTTAAGCAAAACTTCTGCCTCTTACATAGGAAAACAAAACAATTCCAACAATTCTTCAGACATTAGATCAATTAATCTCTATGCATTTCCTAATGCTGATCAATAGCATTCGACAGTAAAATACTGATTCAGTGTCTCCCATCAACCTCGTTGCAAGGAATTCATATGGCCTTGCTGTCAACAGTACTGGTGTTATTTGTATTATTTTGAGCAGCCTAAAGCATACAGTATATGCACAGAAAAAGTTCTAACACAATTTCTGCCCGCTTATAAATTGTTCTTAACTTTTGGTCTAATATTGATGAAACTGAATTATTCTAAATGAGAGAACGTGTACCTGCAGTTACAATAAAGTTCCTCTTGTTAGCATTAGTTAATGCATTAGGTATCATGAACAATGAACAATATATTTTTACAACATTTATTAATCTTTATTAATGTTCATTTATAAAAAAAAAAAAAAAAAAAATTCCTTTGAACTGAGAATGAATAATACTTTTACAACACTTAATCTTGGTTAATGTTCATTTCAATATGTTACTAATACACTTTTAAAATTAAAAGTGAACTTATTGTAGGGTTTCTTAATAATTAAATTTCTAATTATAATATATATATATATATATATATTTAAAATGAGCTTATTCCATGTTCCGAAACCGTTTTGTGGCTGTCTGTGCTGTTTTCAGTTGTTTTCCTATGTAAACATGCGCTAGACTGACCTCTTTGACTTTTGCACCGTCTAGCACAAGATCGGCAAGTTTTTAAAATCAAATCAATCCAAATCATTGTCACTCAACCATATACACAAGTGCAACAGTGGGTGAAAGTCTTGGGTGCAGTGCTGATATATGTATCGTGAACAATCAAGGGGGAAGAAGCTGTCATGAAGTCGGCTGGTGCGGGTCCTGATGATGCGATACCGCCTGCCTGATGGTAGCAGTGAGAGCAGCCCATGGCTCGGATGGCTGGAGTCTCTGATGATCCTCCAAGCTTTTTTCACACACCGCCTGGTATAGATTTCCTGGAGGGAGGGAAGCTGACCTCCGATGATGTGTCTGGAAGTTCGCACCACCCTTTGCAGGGCTTTGCAGTTGAGGGTGGTGCTGTTGCCGTACCAGGCAGTGATGCAGCCAGTCAGGATGCTCTCTACAGTGCTGGTGTAGAACCGTGTGAGGATGTGGTGGTTCATTCCAAACTTCCTCAGCCGTCTCAGGAAGAAGAGGTGCTGGTGAGCTTTCTTTACAACGGCCTCAGTGTGGACAGACCATGTGAGCTCATCAGTGATGTGGACACCGAGGAACTTGAAGCTGCTGACTATCTCCACCGGAGCTCCATTGATGTTGATGGGGCTGTGTTCTCTGTCTTTTCTCCTGAAGTCCACCATAATAGCTGTGTGTAGTGTAGATGCAATGGCATCATCAGTGGAGCAGTTGTTGTGGTAAGCAAACTGCAGTGAGTCCAATGAGGCAGGCAGCACAGAGCAGATGTAATCTTTGATTAGCCTCTCAAAGCATTTGCTGATGATGGGGGTCAGAGCAACAGGACGGCAGTCATTTAAGCAAGTGATTTTGGATTGCTTTGGTACAGGCACAGTGGTGGACTTTTTAAAACATGTGGGGACCACAGACAAGGAGAAGGAAAGAATGAAAATGTCCGTAAAAAGACCAGCCAGTTGGTTTGCGCACGCTTTGATGTCACAGCCCGGAATGCCGTCTGGACCCGTGGCTTTACGGGTATTCACCCGTCGGAAGGATCGGGTTACATCCGCTACAGAGACGGAGAGTGAACTAACCTCTGAAGCTTTGGCCGCGAGAGCTCTCTCCATGAGGGCAGTGTTATTTCCCTCAAAATGAGCATAAAAAGTATTAAGCTCATACGGGAGAGAGGCAGCGGTGTTCACGGCAGAGTTTTTATTCCCTTTGAAGTCTGTGATGATATCAAATTCCTGCCACATGCTTCTGGAGTCGGCGTTGAACTGTCCTTCAATCTTGTCCCTGTACTGCCGTTTGGCTGCTCTAATAGTTTTGTGGAGGGCATAACTGGCTTGTTTATGCTCCTCCATGTTCCCGGAATTAAAAGCGGAGGTCCGCGCATTAAGTGCCGCACGAACATCGCTATTAATCCACGGTTTCTGATTAGGGTAGATCCATATTGTTTTAGTCGGGACTTCCTGATGAAACACGTTACGGTATCAGCGTAGACCTCGATGTCATCATCAGAGGCGGACCAGAACATCTCCCAGTCCACGTGATCAAAACAGTCCTGTAGCATAGAATCTGATTGGTCTGACTCAGCACTGGATCGTTCTGAGGGCGGGTGCTTCCTGTTTCAGTTTCTGCCTGTAAGCGGGCAGAAGCAGAATGGAAGAGTGGTCCGATTTGCCAAATGGTGGGCGGGGGAGGGATTTGTAGCCATCCTGGAAGGGAGAGTAGCAATGGTCCAAAACCCGGTCCCCTCGTGTGTTGCAACTGATGTGTTGGAAGTATTTCGGTGCGATTGACTTGAAGTTGACTTTGTTAAAGTCCCTGGTCACAATGGCCTCAGGGTGCACGGTTTCCTGCTCACTTATACTCCCATACAGTTCCTTGAGTGCCCATTCTGTGTCGGCTTGTGGGGGATGTACACAGCTGTGATAATGACCGCTGTGAATTCCCTCGGTAGCCAGAATGCTCAACACAGAAGCATGAGAAATTCCAGATCAGGAGAGCAGAAAGACTTAATAGAATGTACGTTCCTCTGATCACACCAGGATTTGTAGATCTTAAAACATACACCACCTCCTCTGCTTTTACCTGAGAGGTCTTTCACTCTATCTGCTCGGTGCACTGAGAACCCCACAGGTTCAATGGCTGAGTCTGGAATCTCCGCAGACATCCAACTTTCTGTAAAGCAGATAATGCAACAGTCCCTCGTCACCATGTTAGGTTAAAAAGAACTTGAACTGTTAAAAATGCAAAAATCGTCTGTGTTCCGCCACTGCTATCTGGTCCATTAAATAACGTATAACGTAAGAGGAAGGGCAGCCAGTGGAGTTTCTGGTGGCCCCCTAAAAATTGGTGAACTACGCTGACTGTGTAATATGCATATAGGGAGCTTCGGTACTGCAACTAACCCTTGTGTTATTCCAAACTCACATTACCTTCTTGTTTCTGCAGAACTCCAAAGGATATATTTGCTGTTGCTTTTCCATATAATAGAAGCTGATTGTGATTCACTTTAAAGCTTATCAAATACCCCAAAATGTCTTAAAATAAAAAGTAGCTCATGTGACTCATGCTTCATTTTTAAAGTCTTCTGAAGGCTTACAATAACTTTGTATGATGAACATATTCAAAAGTTGATTTTTCCCTTTTAAATCATATCAAATCATTGATCAACTCAAGCAAATATGGCGATGTGTCAATAACATCAGACAAAGGTTTGATGTTATTGATATATCATTATATTTGATTTGGGCTCTATATACATGAGCTGCAACATTCTTTCAAATCAATCCTTTTTTTGTTCCACTGAAGATGGGTTCAGAACAACTTGAAGTTGAATAAATGATGACAGAATTATTGATCGCACCAAGGAGACTGCCAGGTTGACAAGAATGTCAAGATTTATAGTGAAAAATTTGTTATTTTTTGGTCTGTTTCTAACCCTAAACTGATCCTATCACTTCAGAAGACATGGATTACACCACTCGAGTCATATGGATTACCTTTATGCTGCCTTTATGTGAGCTTTATGAGCTTGAAGGTGTTGGACCCTATTGGCTTGCACAGTATGGACAAAAACACCTCATATCTCCATCACAATTTTGTTTGTGTTTCATTTGTGTTCTGCAGAGAACAAGTCATACATGTTTGAGACGGCGTAAGGGTGAGTAAATGATGAGATAATTATCATTTTTGGTTGACATATTCTTAAAAAGCAATCACCTAGTAACCACTAATTTAGTAACACTAATTTAGCGACAACCTAACTATGGCTTGGCAACCATCCAAAACATCATAGTTTTGCACAGGCAAGCGCCACTCACATTTTCTTCAGATTTTCCAAAAAATACAGTTTAAAATACATGAAAGTGCTTAGCACTGGCTGGTCTTCTCCAGTTTTTTGATACGTCATATTTCTGAATGGCCTGCCACTCTTTGGCTTTGATTGGCAGTTTGGAGTGTTGAATGCTCTTGACAGAACTCCCATTCGCCTCTTCTGTCCAAAATCCATCAGAAAGTGGTTTGCAATGAGAGGCCTTAAGAAGAGAGGAAATTTAATTAAAAACTATATTAAGGTTCCAGGGGCAATACAAGAAGGTTCGTTAGTAACAAAAAGGCAAACTTTAATTCAGTCCAGTTAATTGAATCTACAAGCAGTCCGCCACTTTTGCTGCGCAGACGTTCTGCGACGTTGCCTCTAAAGGGCTCTTCTTTCCAGTGCTTCTCAGGGATGAAATAAATTTCGTTTGGGGCAACCTTTGAGTGCTCTTCTGTAATATACACAGAGCTTTTTAGTAAGGGGTCACTGTAAGCGGTCACTGCTGCCATTTTCAGTGCATATAATGCAATGTTTTGTTAGGGCTGACAGGAAAAATGTAAATTAAAAAGTGTCATTAATCACCTTCAGTTAGTGGGGGTGGAACATGCCAAACTGTTATGGGTTCTGATCCAGTGATGGGACATGCTCACGGCAGTTCTTTGATGATGTAATTTTGAGTAATAGACAGTAATGGGATGCTAATCGTCTTTTATCTCAGCGTACATTGACAGTCATGCCCATTTGAAAGTACTTTAAAGTTCATATGGAATCAAAACTGACCCTGTTTACTTTCCTAACACACTTTTCTGGTCTTAAACCAACATACTGCATGCATATTTTCAGTCTTATATATTAATTAGAATATATATTTGTGAATTTTGCATATTTATATTTACAATTACATATTCATATTTACAATAATACTATATATTCAGGATTTATATATATACTGTATATTTGCATTTACAACTATATATTCAGATTTACAATAATATAATCAGATGTATAACTATACAGTATATTCAGATATACAATTATTACGGATTTATAACTATCTATTTGGATTTACAACGATATATTTGGATTTACAATTATATATTAAGATGTATAACTATATATTTAGATTTATAGATTTGTGGAATGGACATATTTAACAGAAATATTAAAAGATATTTTGAACAAATTTAAAATTAGAGGTGAGAAGGGTAGGCATTATAAGCATTGGTTTCAGCCTATTACTTTTTGACTATTTTTAATAGATTATGTTGGGTTGTTTAAACTGTCATTTTGAGTTGTTTAAATGCAGAAACAAATAAATGATTACTGATTTATAATTATACAGTATATTCAGATTTAGGACTATACATTCAGATTAACACTTATATATTTGTATTTCTAACTAAATATTCAGATTTACTATTAGAGTGGCAATCAAAAGTGTGTGAACACTTTGGAATTTGCTGGTTTTCTGCATTAATTGGTAAAAAAAGAAAAAAAGAAAAATTGATCTCATCTTCATCAAAGTCACAAGTATAGACAAACATAAGGGTGCTTAAGCTAACAACACACAAATTATTGTATTGTTTTTGTACATATTGAATACATCATTCAAATATTCACAGTGTTGGATGGAAAAAGTATGAGAACCCCTAGGCTAATGATGTCATCAAAACCTAATTTAGAGTCAGGAGTTGGCAAACCTGGCATCCAATTATTGAAATGAGATTGGAGGTGTGGGTTAATTTAACTTATATAAAGCACTCAAACATTTCGAGTTTGTTATTCACAAAAAGCATCTGCTGACTTGGACCATGCCTCGCAAAAAAAAAAAAAGAGATCTCAGAAGACCTACAATATTGTTTTTTTTTTTTGCTTTGCATAAAGCTGGAAATATGAAGTTATCTCGAATAGGGTAGATATTCATCTGTCCACAGTTAGACAAATTGTCTATAAATGGAGACGATTTAGTGGGTAATATCCCTAAAAGTGGCCATCCAGCCAGGATGACTCAAGCTGTCACTCTAGGGTTCTTTTTTACCTCATTGAGCAATCTGCTGTGTGCCCTTTAAGACTTGAAAGAATCATTGGAACTGGTTAATATCTCTGTTCATTAGTCTACTATACAGAAACATTAAACAAATATAGTGTCCATGGCAGGACACCACAAGGAAGCTGCTGCTTTCCAACAAAACCATTGCTGCACACCTGAAGTTTGCCAAAGGCCAACTTGACACTCCATAATGCTATTGGGAAAATGTTTTGTGGAATGATGAATCTACGGTTGAATTATTTGGGAAGAACACGAAGCACTACATCTGGCATAAAAAGGGCACAACATAAAAACATCATCCCACATCAAGTACAGTGGAGGGAGATTTGTGGCTTGTTTGCTGCTTCGGGGCCTGGACTGCTTACCATCATTGAGGGAAAAAGGAATTCTCAAGTGTATCAAGATATCCTACATGATAATGTCAGGGTGGCTGTATACCAGCTGAAGCTTAGTATAAGTTGGGTGATGCAGCAGGACAATGACCCTAAACATCAAAGTAAATCCACTACAGAATGGCTTCAAAAAAAGAAATTTTTTGGATTGGCACACTCAGAGCCCAGAACTTAACCCAATAGAGATGCTGTGGAATGACCTCAAGAGAGCCGTTCACACAAGACATCCTAAGAATATGGCTGAGCTGAAGCAGTTCTGTAAGGAATAATGGTCCAAAATTCCTTCTGAACATTGCCCAGGTCTAATCCGCAGCAACTGGAAATGCTTGGTTGAGGTTATTGCTGGCAAAGGAGGATCGACCAGTTATTAAATTCAAGGGTTCACTTACTTTTTCCTCAACAATGTGAATATTTAATGGGATGTGTTTAGTAAAGATATGAAAGATTATAATTGCTTGTGTTATTAGTTTAAGTACAATCGTGTTCATCTACTTTGATGAAGATGGGATCACATTTAATGACCAATTAATGCAAAAAACAGCTAATTCCAGAGGGTTCACAAACTTTTTCTTGCCACTGCAAGTATACAGATTTATAACTATATATTTAGATTTTCTATATAATTATTCCTATTTGGTCCCCTATAATATATAAAATAACTTGCTTCATCTATAAAATGATTTTAACTTTTAGCTGATGTCACCAAGTCCTTTTATTTTTCAAACCCCCTTCCAACCACCTGTCATACAGAGGCCATTTCCAGTCAATTCCCGATGGATAAAATCAAGTCCCACACTACAATTTTAAAATATTTCCAAGCGAAATATTGACTTTAAAGATTTTAGCATCTGGATTTCAATAGACTCTTGCTCTTGGGGCTTTTACACATAGCAAATTTGCTTACAATCCCGGCTCCTTTTCGAACATCTCATACTCTGCCATTGAATGCAGTGCTCTCAAAGTCAAACCTTGAATATCATTCCTCTACACCATTCCAGTATGTGTACCACCACCTCCTCCCCCATACACATACAATTCTTCCTGCATAAAGGCAGACCTCTTTCCCCCTTTCAGCCATCTGTCCATCTTCTCAGGAAAGGACCACACATTACATTACCTCTCTGCCTCATCGATTCGCTTTCACTCGTAAAGTGCTATTGACTGAAGTATGCACACTCTGTAGTGCAGCTCCTGCAGTCATGCACCAACAGTGCATCCACTCCAAACCGCCACAAAGCCCACCCTAGCCGTTTATCCCTTACCTTCACAGTGCTTTTCACATCTCATTGCCATTACAAATAACCACAGCTGCTTTATCCTCAAAACCAGAAAGCACCCCTGCTTTCTGTTGTTTTCAGAGACAGGTGTAAAGTGGTTTAAAACAACAGTTCTCTACTGGCTTTGCTTCAGGACACAGATTTTACATTAGACATTAAAAAGGAATATTCCTGTTCAATACAAGTTAAGCTCATTCGACAACATTTGTGGCATAATGTTGATTACCATAAAAAAAATAATATTTTGACTTGTTTCAAAAAAATCTAAAATCTGGTTACAATGAGGCACTTACAATGAAAATGAATGTGGCCAATGAGTAAACATTAAAATACAGACTGTTTCAAAAGTATGGCCACATGATTAAACAATATGCATGTTAACATGATTTAAGTGCAATAAAATAATGATTTAATGCTGTAATCCTAGTATTTTGGTAGTCCATCGTAAAAACGATAATTTAAACAACTTTAAAGCTCAAATAATACAACTTTTTAACAGAAGAATTAATGTAATGCTTTTATGAAATTATATGCTTCAAATTTTGCCTTTAAACCAACATGACCACATGGGAAGTCAGCATGTTGTTTCCGAGAGTTCCAGTACCCTAGGATCTGCTGATTTAATGACAAGAGGCATCTCCTATTAAACATTTTTGCATCGGCTCCAGCATGTTTACCTTCCTTTGTGATGCGGCAGGAAGTGCGTTGTGTCAGCAGCATGGGAAACCACACTGAAACCAGGAAGTGTCACGGTTGGAGAGTGGGGGAGGATGAAGGACCCAAAAGCAGAGAGAGAGAGAGAGAGAGGGAGAGAGAGAGTTCAACTTTATTAATAATTAATTCAAGCAACCAAGCCTAGGCGTGCCAGCACCAACTGAAGAAGGCAGGGATGCAAAGCCGCTCCGGGCTAGAGGAGAGTGGAGTGTGTTCGCGAGGGGAGTGTGTGCATGTGGAAGTCAGGAGCACTCTGATGAGAGTCCGTTGAAGAGAGTGAAGTGCAAACAAAGCCCAGACGAATTCCCCCAAGACATGGGCAGAAACCGAGGAACCCTCCTCCACAGTCTTGGGCATCAAGTGAGGGGCGAATGCAAGCAGACAGGTAACCGCACCTCAGTCGAACGCCAGCCAACCAAAACGCGAGCATGTCCAACAAGGTCCGTAGAAGGCTGGTGAGGTGCAAGTGAGACCCAGACGAATCTCCTGAGATGCGATCAGATACCGATGAATCCTCCTCCACAGTCTTGGGCACAGCTTGTGAGAGAGAATGCTAGCAGACAGGTACCGCACCTCAATAGACAGGCAACCAACAGATACTCAAGCTCGCTCCAACTATACAAGAGAGAGAAGTTAGACTTCACTGTAAACAGCACACATCAAGAGTAACAGGGAACGATAAACTAGCAAAGGAGAGCAAACATGAGGAATAAGAAGGTAGTGCAATTAGGAAAAAACAGGTGGCAGTGGGCATGAAACTTATTACCGTCATTAGCGTCTCCTGGAGACCGATCAGCGACTCTACTGGCATCCCCAGTAGAGTTACCTCGTTGTTGATGGAACCGATCAATGAGGACGCAATCCAGAATGTCCCGAGCTGGGACCCAGCACCTCTCCTCAGGTCCCAATACCCTCCCAGTCCACCAAATACTGGTACACTCTGCCCCTCCGCCTGACATCAATCAGTCTCCTGACTGAATATGCCGGAGAGCCCTCAACCAGACGTGGGGTGGGGCGGGGTGCAAATTGGAATGTAAAACAGGCTTAATTTTAGATACGTGAAACACGGGGTGAATGCAACGAAGGTGAGGAGGTAATTTGAGGCGGACCGCCACTGGACTAATGATCTTGGCGATGGGAAATGGTCCGATGAACTTGGGGCCCAGCTTATGTGAGGGGAGATGGAGTGGGATATCCTGAGAGGACAACCAAACCTTCTGCCCACACATATAAGCTGGGGGCCTAGACTGGTGTCAGTCCACAGACCTCTTAACCCAAGCTCCAGTCCGTAATAAGGCTTCTCTGGCGACTTTCCAGGCGCACTGGCACCTCTGCAAAAATGCATGGATGGTCGGAAGCATCGGGCTCTTGAGCGGGGAACAGAGAGAGCTGGTAGCCGAGGCTACACTGGAAGGATGACAACCCCGTAGACTGATCACAGTGAATATCGTGAGAGGAAAGTTCAGACAGATCCCTCACCTGAGAGTGACGGTGGAGGAATGGCGCATGTGTCTGATCACCAGGGGGCTTGGGAAACTGCCGGAGGAGTGGGGGTGTGTCTTGCTCTGGACTCGGTTCAGAGGGAGATCGAAGCTGCTGAACCATCGCGGTCAGATCCGCGAGCTGAGAAGCCATAACTTCTAGAGCCTGGTTAGACGCAAATATCTGGTCTTGTTGTCATCCAAGCAAAGCTCCTTGCTGAGAGAGGGCAGAGCGTGGCGTTGTCTCCTCCACTGGATCCAGGTGGGCCAGTTTATTCACACATGCCGGAACCGTGACAGGAAGTAATGGCGTTCGTATAATCGGTGACTAGCATTTTGGAGGCTGCATTTTCCCATCTAAAATGACATTTTTAATTCACTGATGGTTAGGTTTAGGTTTGGGGTTTGGGTTGGGGGGTACAGTTTATAAAATATACATTCTTCTTCACTGTATTACAGCTAAAAACAACTCGCTTCACAACTCACTTTTTGCGCCCCTCTGTGGACATTACACTCAGAAAATGGAGCTCACATATGCCCATACACCAAACAACATTGTTTCGAATTTTGGTAAACATCGACCAATAGAAAAAAAATCAACCTACAGTTTCAGATTACACTGTGATTTATTATTATTATTTGTTTTTTTTTTTAATAAAAGGAGGGACAAGTTTAAGTTATTTTTGTGGCAATCAACATGATGTCACAATTGCTGTCAACTGAGCTCAACTTTTATTGAACCTGGAATATTCCTGTCATAAGTGGTGATCCAACAGAAAACCAAAATTGTTTAGCTCACTAAAGTAAACAAAATGTCCTTGAAATCAAACTTTGGAATTTATTAATATTACCACAAACTGCATATGTGAAGGGTCGGCAACTTTAGACATGCCACCACTGGTATGTGAGTGATAAGAGTGAGAGAGATTATTATTAAATGAATTTATTTTATTTAGTTCTTTTTTTTATATTTAAAAACAAATATTTGATGTTAAATGTAAAAGTTGAAATCCCTCACATTTGCAGTCATGAACAAGAAAAGTTGCACTTCGTGGCGGAAAGGTTTCCGACCGACCCTTTTTTTATAGTCCTAACAATATCGAAAATTATTAAAATTACATGAATGACAGCTTTTGTTTCTCAATATATCTAGAAATTCTTTTTTCGGCAGCTAATAATAATAATGATAAAAAATAAATAAATAAATAAATAAATAAAAAAACACTTTAAAATAAGGTTCTATTTGTTAACATTATTTAGCAACATTAGTTAACATGAACTAACAATGAATAATACTCTTACAGCATTTATTAATCTAAGTTAATGTTAATTTCAACATATAACATTACATTTACATATTACAAAAGTTAAATATGTTAACATTAGTTAATGCACTATGAACTAATGTGAACAGTTGTTTTTATTATTATTATTATTATTATTAACTAACATTAACAAAGATTATTAAATGATGTAATAAATATATTGTTCATTTTTAGTTCATGATACACAATGAATTAACTAAAGGGCATGTAATTTGGCTAGAATTTGGCAATATTCTGGTGACAGATTAATTTGTGCCATAATACTAGTTTTAAATTTGATTGGACACACAGACTTTGACATCATTAACAAATAATATGTAAAGTGTTTTCTCCTCCCTTTTAAGCATCTATAATTTTTTATAAGGGTTATTTGAATTTAGTATTGTCAGTCAGAACATACCTGTAACCCACCAGCTGAAAACCACTGGTTTAAAACATAACCCTCCACTTGATAAATCTGACAGCTTGGAGTCACGGCAGAGAGATTTTAATTAAGAGACCTAATTCAGGCTGGGTAAATTGCCAGGAAAGGCCATGCCATGTGGGCTGGCAGTGCCATTAAGAGCTGCACTCACTGTATGTGCTGTCAAGATCATGCTCCATATGATCGCAGAAAAAAGGAAAGACTCAAAAACAGAGTGAAATGGGTATTTATTAAACAAACTAAAGTACTACAGAAAAAGAAAACAGAAAACAAAACCTCCACAAGGGGAGAAACACAGTCCAGGGCGACTAACACATAGACGGGCTTGGCTGGAGCAAAACGGAACCAAACAGGAGACACTACAGACAGGAACAAACAGGACGAGGAAACAAGATGAACTGGCACAGGACAGCGCACACGAGGAGACTAAAAATGGAGAGAAATGAACAGGTTAACAAGCAGGGCAGGTGAAACAAATGAACAAATAATGGGCAGACAAGGAAGCGGGGTATGACAAAAGACTGAGAGACATGTGGCAAAACAGAAACAATACAAAGCCACACGCTCTCACAAAACACAAACACACGAATGACATGAGCAAATATCGCCAGGACTATAAGGCAACATGCGCTAACGCCAAACAACAGATGAGACAAGAGAATGCCATACACACTCACACTAGACAAATCCTGAGTGAACACCGCAAAGCAAATACCACATGATGCACACAACAAGCGACAAAACAAGACGAGACACCTGTGCAAGAGTTCGGCCACAAATAAACAGGCATCTAAGACAGAAGCGGCCGAACCGCAGCACAGCATGAAGATGGATCGCGACCCGGACGTGCAGCGCAAAGCGAAGCACGCCCGAGGTCGCGAGAGACAAACACAAACAATGGCATGCTGCCAAGATGACATAAGAGCAATGCACTCACGCCAATATAGGACAATACAAGAGAACACATGACAATGCCAGTAAAGCAAGCCATTCATTCTCACACAAACACAGACAAGACACAAAACATGGGTGTCAGAGTTCAGCCACAAAGACAATAAAAACACAACTAACAGAAGTGGCTAAACCCTGACATGTGCATGTTTGAGAGAGACAGAATGTGCGAACCGAGAGTTTCAGCGGTTTAGTGGCGTTTTGCAATTAGGCAATGTTACACCTTGGAGAGAGATTTTTTTTTTTTTAAACATCCCAATCAAAAGTCAATCAATATTAAAGGCAAATGGGGCAAAGGGCAATCATTCACATTCATCCACTGACATTTCCCTGTTTTTGTCCATCATTGTTTGTAAATACATGCTCGACTGACATTTCAGTTGCCACTGACACCTAAGTTGCTTGCCTAGTGTCTTTCAGCCTGGTCAACTGGTTAGGCTGGTCTGTTTTGATGGTTTTTGAGGGGTTTCGGGCAATTATCAATATATCACTGTAAGTTAATTGCTTACTTTGAAAGACTCATTAATTCTGCTTCAGCTATGATTGCTTGTGTATAAGGGACAGAGGCTTCTTTAATTATTACATTTAACAGTTCTGATAAACTTTGAAAATTAATTTGCTAGAGGGATAGTACTTTATTGCTGTGTTTTCTGTATTGCTTTTTCTCCATAACATGTAGATTGCTTGATTGCTTTCCTTCGGTCTCCTATAAAGGCCATAGCATCAGATTCCCAAACATCACTGAAACTCATTTACTACACAATGTCAATATTTAATACTCCTCCCATAAAGTCCCAAAAGATGTCATAATTGGACATTGGATTGGACTAATAAATGTAAGCCATTTATGAGAAAAAATGATAATGTATTTTGACTGGCAAAATGGTTAGTGCCTTATGCTGCATTCCAGAAATCTCAGAACTCAGGATTTTCCCACCTCCGACTTAAAAATAATGACCGGAATCTGACTTGTGAACTCGGGGTAGATTGATCAACCCCGACTTCAGTGAGTAGCGTAATTTGATGTCATTTCCAAGATGCCGAGAACACCTTTGGCATGTGTTCATGTGACCTTGACGTGTGATTGACTGGAATGCACAGAGGTCGGAAGTGGGAAATTTCAACTTGGATATTCCCACCTTTGACTTCATCTGGAACGCAGCATTAGGCCGGCAACCAAGAGGTTAAGTTTTGAGGTTCAGTTAGCCCCTGCTGGTAGATGCTGAAACTACACCATTATGTGGACAAAAAGCATCTTTCTAAATTGACGGCCTTTCAAAAGTTGCTATGTACATGGACAAAATACATCTTTTTGCATGCAACATAAAATCGCAAGACTCATTAGTTGATTTAGACTTTTCACCAGTAATGATTCTTTGAAGGGCTCTTACTGTAAAAGTGTGAAATTGACTGCTGCATTTGACATCAGGAAATTCCCCAGTGAAGTGCTTGGGACTGTGCACTTTCTTGTGCCACCTACCTAGCTATATATATGTTGACTTTAATTATCTTGCTCCGCAATGACAGTTGTTGTTGACTGAGCATAGAAGATAGTTTGCGATAATGTCTACTTTAGCACCCCTTGTGTCATTGCTGTGAATGCAATGCATATATTAGTTCCAATTTGTTGGTTTGAAAAATGCAACATACTGTTATTCCACCAACTTGGTTGAGGGTTTTTCCAAAATCCCTAAACCAAGACCAACATTTCTAACTCAAACTCCACCAAGAGCTGGCAATCTACACCTACCAAAATTGGCACAGACCTACAGACTGTTCTGATTTAGTGTGCTGTGTCTTTTTTAACTGTTCGGACTTGTGGCGTTCCCATAATGCACATTTATAGTGGCAAGAAATCCCATAGACTTGCATTGATGGAATGTTCAAAGAGGTTCAAATCTATTTACCAGGCCTTAAAAAAATAAAAATAAAAAAACATTTAAGCTTTTACATAGAACTATTTACATTTTAAATAGTCATACCAGGCTTTGTAAAGCCAATATCAAACAATTTTTTTTTTTTTTTGTTATTAATTGTGGTCTGACACATTTCAGAATGATACAATGCAAAAAAATTGAGGACACACGCCAGGCCCTGAATCGGGCTATTCAGCCGGGAGGGGGATAAAGACGAGCCGGAGGCACCGGTTCGAGAGAGAGCCACATGCGTCCACTGTGTGTGTGTGTGTGTGTGTGTCTATGTGTTTAAGTTGATTTGAGTTCATTTATGTTATTAAAACCTACGTTGACTGTTCACCAGGTTCCCGTCTCCTCCTTGCCCACCTTACCACGTTACATTGGTGCCGAAACCCAGGAACAACCCATCTGCCAGAGGAGCAGCCACGGCTGTCTGCCTGGGGACGGAGGGGTCGCTGCCGGCCGCCGAGAGTCGGAGAAACTTCTGTCGTCCACCGAGAAAGGGGAGGAGCTGTTCCATCCACCAGAGGTCGGAAGACTCGCTGCTGTCCACCAGGGAAGGAGCAAGCTCTCATCCCCCAGAGGTCGGAGGAGTGGCTGAGGTCCGGATGACAGTGTGTCCGGGGACCCGCGAGCCAGTTTTCTCTCTCCTCTCTCTCTGTTGCACCGAATCGCTCTTTCCCTCTCCCCTTTTCCTGCCCTCATCTCTCCCAGGGCTCCAGAAAGGCAGGGAAGACTTGCCGGCAGGCACGGCCAGAAAGGCAACACCCCCCTCTCCCAATACTCCTGAGAGAACTCTTCTGGGAAAAGAATAAACCACCATTTGGATGATTTGACAAATTTTTAATGCACCAAGAAGCCGTTGTATGAATCACACTTTCAGACTTTTATTAAATAAATGAATGAAAGTTATGGTTTCTTGGATTTATACACAGAAAAGTGAATCAATGGCATGCTGAATGTGAGAAAGAAGAGAAAGTCATTATTCTTACATTCTGACAGCAGGAAACAGGGTTCCCTACAGGACCAGCGAGCTGTTGAAAGCCACAGCGAGTCGAGCAGAGCAAATAATAGATGGACATTTCAGTTTTGGTCCCTTAAGCACCTTGCTAGCCTTTTAGATTGTGAGTGCAACTAAAAAAATCAAGTGTGTCATTGGGGAGACGGGAAAAATGTGTGTAGAAATGCGCTTGATATGCCGTTGCAGCTTTTGTTTAACCTCACAGTCCCGTCGTGTCTCATTGTTTAAAGCAAAGTTCCTCAATGTTCCGGCTGTCTTCATCTGGCTTCTCACCCTCAATCCAGTTTTATTTCCTTTAAACGCCATTACAGAAGCCATCTTGACATTTCCAACTGCAGATGATCATCTATTGTTTTATATTCACTGTCCATTTAATGTTATGTAGCTTGTGCATGTCAGGTGTTCATTACGTAAACACAGGTTGCCACTCCTGCTTTTAGGAAATTCTGAGATGAACCAGAGCTCTTTTGTGCATGTAACTCAACTCATTTTTGGCTATTTTGTAAATGTCAGTCAACAAGTAATGGTTTCCTTCCATTGTCCAATGCACTTGAAGCCCTTTTGACCTTTTAGATGTGCATCACACCAATGCAATTACAAACAAAATGAATTTTTGAGGAAAAGAATTGGCTGTGGCGTGGGATGGGATGCAGTGTTTCGGATAAAACCTACATTGAGGGAGCTTCCTTTCAATATTAGCACAATGGGGCAGCTAATAGTACTGTAGGCCTATGCTGAGCTGGGTCACTACTTGATCAGTGTTTCTTATCTCTATATTGTAAATAAATACAAAAGGTCCTCTTTTACTTTATTAAAGTTAAAATTCAAACTTCAGAGGAGAGGTCATTTAAAATTATTTTTGAGTGCAAAAATTTATATTCACGTCAGTTCTCCCATTCAAAGTTTGCTTTTATCACAATAACCTACATTAGCATATAGTGTGACATAAATTATTTTTTATACATTTAAGGAGAACCATAATATATGTTTCATATCCAAAATGTTACATAGAGACTGTGTGTCTCTTATCTTGGGAGCATGAAGGGAAGTACATAGAGATGAATTATGAATCAGATTACAGTATATGAGATGATTTGACTGGCATCTCAATACTACAGCTCATTGTACAGGCACATGCTGATTGCAAACTGGGACAGTTTCCTATATTGTGAACCATAAAATATTCAGCACCTGGAATGGAGTGCGGCTATTAATGTCGAGAGCGAAAGTGATTTATCTCGGCTCACTTCAGCAGTGACTTCCCAATAATAAAAAAACAGCACAGAACCCAGAATTTTTTGCATTTGGAATCAAAATTAAGAGATGGTTGAATGAAGCAATAGAGCGATGGCTAACAGAGCACAACAGTGGGGTCCTAGAAGTAAAAATCACATTTATTTTATTTTTAACGATAATATATAAAACCTTTAAATTTATAAGTAACATAACTGTTCATTGTTGATATATGCTTCTGTAGAACCCAGCCAGTTTGATTTCAATTTCATTCTTAAAACATTGTGTATAGTTGCAAAATTCCATATATTTTTACTTCAAATTGAAGTTTGTAATGTGATTCTTCTCGAAGCTGGTTGGTTTGATTCATGGCTTATAAGTCTTTGTTGAATAATTTTTTTGAAATCCCTGAGGAGAAAACTTTATTTGAAAAATACTTCTGGAACCAAGGCGGCTGAAAAAGTGGGTGGTCACTGTTGCGCTCTGTATATATGACAAGGTTGTCTGCTCTTAAACCCAACCTTGAAGTGTATGGATGGAGAATGAATGGGAATACACACTGTTTAGGGTCTGTATTGATCTACAAATGGCATATAAGCTCTAACCACAGAGAGAGCCAAGACAGACTGAGAGATATGCAATGTTTCTTTACTTTCTTTTAGAATGCACTTAAATGACGAGTCTTTTCACAATCACAACATAGACTTCAGGCCAAATATTGAGTCATCAGGCAATTTAGCTTAACAATGACATAAATTACTTGTCAGAAGGCACTATTAAATCCAATAAACTGAATATCATCCTTTTATTAAGATCTTAGACAGACTGTGGCATTGCTATAAGAATAAAAACCTGCCTGCACATAGAAACTATTAATTTGTCATTTTACTCATGAAAAGTGTAACCTGTCCTTGGCAGTATTAAAGATGGGTATACACTGTGCAATTTTGTCATTTACGATTATTTCTTGTCAGATTGTATGAAATGACCCCAATGATATGTTCGGAAAAAGCCAGGGCATACTGTGCAAATCAACGATATTTTAAGTATGACTGAACGATATATATCTTAGCTAATACTTTAGTTATGATAGACAGCATTGACTGGGTGTTTTAAGTCACCGTTCTTTGTCCATTCCAACATCCTCATTTTGACATTCAAAATGAAAGCAAGCAAGCCCTTAAGCTAATGTTTAGCAATGTATATAACAATATATATTGTATGTACCATTTTAAGAGTGCTAGCGCTTAGCACAGCGCTACGCCATAAGTCATACACGCAAAGTCAATGGACATCACCAGGAAGTTTTGGAATTCTCACGCAAGCGTGCTCCAAGTCTATGCGCAAGTGGGTTTGGCGAAACTGCGCATAAAGCGCTAATGGGCTGGGTCAAGAGCAAATTAATTCTTCTTTAGGTTCTTCTCTGGCACCATCTGCGTCCTATTATATAGTCCATTCACTGTCAAGCACCAGCGATATAAACAAAGACAGCACAATTGTATGAAGCTGGTAGTGTAAATGAACAGTATATGAATTAGAAGAATAGAAATATGGACTTATGTTCTTCTGTGCATTAACTGCATCTCTGTTGGATGTCAGGCTTATTTCTATGACAGTGACATGCTTCTTTTATACGCATGGAAAATGTGTTCTCGTCAGGATTTGGATTTACGCTCCGTTAAATTATAGAGAATGGAGTATAATTGAATGAAAGTATTAATAATAATTTTCATCTACTCACACAAAAATCATGGCTAGTACTAACAGTGATTTTATCGGCACGCCTTTCACTTCTACCGGTCTATTTTGATTTTGAAAATTAATTAATTTATTGGAACATAAAACATGGCTACAACAGTGATAGTCATGGACATAATTTGATATTCCACTGATTTAATGTTTCAGATGTCATTTAGAAAACAAATCCTGTCCAAACAGTGCTCAGGACTGCCTATTTTATCCTATAACCAAAGAAGTAATTTCATAGACATCCAGATAATGTAAAAAAAAAAAAAAAAAAAACAGTGTGTAGCCGGCTTAAGGCTGGGCTGGCAAAATAAACTGTGGGAGCATGATCTCTTCCACATGAAGGATCCAGTATCCTTTCCGGCCTTATTAATGCCGAAGCATCTGCAGTCCACTCGCAGACGACTCGAGGGACTCCAATGAATGCCTTAAGACAAAGATGCCGGCCGGAAGAATAAAGAAGCATCGCTGAATATCCCTCCTGCTTTTTAGCACTTTATTCTTTGCTAATGCGCAAATTTCATACTGTGAGACAGCCTCTGGTGCCATAACTTCCTTCTCTCTGATGGAATGGGAAGTAAAGAAGGGTGTGACAAAAACTGAACTTGACCAGCAGGGTAGTGTGTGCAAAAGAGACAGAGCATCAAATACAGTATTCTTTGTTCTATTGCCAATTAATTAGGACCATAGGGAGCTTGAAAATAACTGTGAGAAACTGTCCTGAAAGACTTTATCAAGCCTGTTAAGAGAACACTGATGAAACAGCAGTTGAGTTTAGAGCTTTCGAATGAATGTTTTTTCCATTAATCCATTGAGTTAACAAATTGAGGAGCTCCTTACACTTTTAATTTACAATCATGTCCAGCTCTTAAGATTACTATTTCCCAGACATCTGTCTGAGTCTAATGCACTGAAACTGTTCCAAACTTGTAAGCTGCCTTGCTATGCTGTCAACATAAACAGCTACTTCCTAAATGGATGATCATGCTGATTTGCAGTGAAGAAATGACCATAAATCATTCTTTGCATCCAAATGTATACTTTCCTGCTACACAGTATATAAAAAAGAAAACAAAATAGCCACACAAATAGCACTCCTCACGTGAAGCTCACTAGAGACTCGACTAATTCTCAGTTGATCCAGTTGAGTTTGACATTAGCATGTTGCTAAGCTAATGAGTCGACCACCTGGGACAAACACATACATAGATGCCGCATTAGCAGCTGTTCAATGACCATGATACGTTGTTGCATCCGCCATATTGGTAAGGTCAAGATCTGCTTGTAAACTAATGGTTCTACAACCAGGCAACTTTCACAATATTTGATTTGCCATAAACATTGGACAATATTGTAGATGTAAAAATTCCAAATCAAATGGAATATTGGTAAAATGCTCTTGTAAATAATGTTGATAATCAGAGCACTGTCTGATGCTGTCTGATCATAAATGTGACGGGATGGATAGATCATAACCATAAAGGAATCTAGCTCCAAAAGCATCCGTTATATATTTGTTTATTTAAATCATGTGTTTGTTATTTAAGCAATATCACACAAGCAAGTGTGCGATATGGCCCTACATCAGCACTGCTGTGATTCAGTCAAAGGCACGATGCCACAGGCTGAGTGCCATAGGTAATCACAGCAGTGCTGATTTAGGGCCATATAGCATGATTGTGAGTGTGATATTGCTTATATACAAGAGTTCAATGACCAAGTAAATAATAATAAAAAATAAAAAAAATAGGAAAAACTGAGTACGGTCATAAAAACACATTTGTACTTTTTTACACACCGGATCAGAATCTGCTGTTGCTGTTTCAGAACAAATGATGCGTCCAAGCCTTCGTTAGTAATTCAAAAATGTCACTTCAGAAATAGTATCACGGCTTGTGCTGTTTCTAACAAGTTATTGGATAAACAAGGATGGATGGATATGTGTGTGTGTGTGTGAGAGAGAAAGAGAGAGAGAGTGTGTGCGATCACCTGTTGCCACACCCAAGCAGAGATGCTGTCAGCTTTCTGAAGATCAGCTTTCTCAGTGGTAAAATAGCCATTCAAGTGGGGTATTCCTCTCTATTTCGCGGTAGCTGGTGCACAAGAGTCATTCACTTTAGAAACCGCAATGTCCTCCACCATTTTAAACAGTATTTTCTCTCCAATGTTGAAACTCCGGTAAGAGGTAAGCACCTTGAGTTCTGTAATCAATCAGTCTGTTGTGTCTCTCAGCTGTGATGAGCCGTAATGCTGAAGTTGTTTGTTTAAAGCCGTTTAAAGCCATTTCCTAGCTTTAGTAGTGTAGTGATCATGGAGCGCTGTTGTATGTAAACAGTGGCTGACGCAGATTCACTTCACGTCACCAACTGGCTCATATTACACACAAAAATGATCTTTTGCCAC
The DNA here is from genome assembly GCF_019703515.2 of Myxocyprinus asiaticus. Taxonomy (NCBI): domain Eukaryota; kingdom Metazoa; phylum Chordata; class Actinopteri; order Cypriniformes; family Catostomidae; genus Myxocyprinus; species Myxocyprinus asiaticus. The sequence goes on from NC_059361.1 coordinate 6,133,783, forward strand.
CACCTGCTGGCTAACATATGTAATGTAAAAAAAAAAAAAATGATGTAAAAAGAGACACATAGCCTACAGTAGCTCTTAACACATATGCACTGCTCTCACACTTTAGTTTAGAATGGCACGAACATAAGCGGAGTGATACACACACAGTGAAGCGTGCGAGTGCTGATGGTGTCAGACCATCAGTGCTCATGGAACGTCTCTCGTCCAGTCAGATTCAAGGACCGGAATTAACTATTGTATATAAAATTGTATAACACCAAGAGTAAGTTCATATAGTACTACACTGTAAGGGGGTTTAGAGGAAAGGAGGAGGCGAGAACCGGCTTGACAACTTAAATAATAATTTATTAAACAAAAACCCAACCAAAAACACACAACTAAAAACACAGCACAGCTGTCTGTAATTCTCTCTCTCTCGAACTGTCGTCCCCGGCCGCCTTTATCCCTCGCGCGCCCCATCAGGCTGATTGGGGACCGGGTGTGTCTCATTCCAACCCGGCCCCGCCCTCCTCGGCTCCACATACACATAGTTCTATCCATATACACAGATGAGCCAAAACATAATGACCACCTGCCTAATATGTTGTTGGTCCTCCGCGTGCCGCCAAAACAGTGCTAACTCGCCGAGGCATGGACTCTACAAGTCCCCTGAAGGTGTCCTGTGGTATCTGGCACCAAGACATTAGCAGCAGATCCTTCAAGTCCTGTAAGTTGTGAGGTGGAGCTGCCGTGGATTGGACTTGTTGGTCCAGCACATCCTACAGATACTCAGTCGGATTGAGAACTGAGGAATTTGGAGGCCAGGGCAACACCTTGAACTCTTCATCATGTTCTTCAAACCATTCCTGAACAATGTGTGCAGTGTGGCAGGGCACATTATCCTGCTGAAAGAGGCCACTGCCATCAGGGAATACCATTGCCATGAAGGGATGAACCTGATTCATCCCCATTCACGTGATGTAAAAGAAAACGTGACTTATCGGACCAGACGACCTTCTTCCACTTCTCCAAGTTCCAGTTCCGATGCTCGCATGCCCATTGTAGGCGCTTTCGACGGTGGATAGGAGTCATCATGGGCACTCTGACCGGTCTGCGACTACACAGCCCCATACGCAGCAGGGTGTAATGGACTGTGTGTTGTAACACATTCCTCCCATAACATCATTAAAATTTTCTGTGACTTGTGCCACAGTAGACCTTCAATCAGTTTGGACCAGACGGGATACCCTTCGTTGCTCTCACACGTCGATGAGCCTTGGGCGCCCAACAAACTGTCGCCAGTTTGTGGTTTGTCCCTCCTTGGACCACTGTCGGTAGTTACTCGCCACTTCTGACTCGGAGACAGTCCCAGGCAGTCAATTTATTGTATGTTAAACTGTTTCCACACAAAAGCAGTTTATGCTGCATTCTGAAGCATCTTCTCCATTCACTTACATTCAAACAGGTGTCCTTGTTGACTGTTCAAAGATGGCTGTGGTGTTGACGTGTCCTGACCAGCTAAATTCAGTATCTAAGTATGTACTGTATATATGTCTGGAACGGTCTTAGCATAGCTAGTGTGCCCATTATACCTAAAAAAGTTGACCAGATAAATCTGGAGTCGATCAAAGAGTCTGACATTAGCATTTTGCTAAGCTAATTACTTAACCCCCTACCTCCTGGAACAGTAGCATAGCTACCCTGCATATTAAGCCTATAAATGTTGACTAGACAGATTGTGTGGTAACTTTTTTTATTTTTATTTTATTGTTGCAGAGGGACAATAAAAAAAAAAAAAATCTACAGTTAAAATAAGTGTGTATAGGAACATTATTGTGAGACCTTGGGATACAGATAGACAAGGTTAGCACAGAGATTAGCAGAGATTGATCTAATAAGCGGAATGTGCATAACTTATCACATAGCTAACAAAACTTTTGCATGTCCTCCACTAGTTTTTGAGTCATTCTTTCACATTTGCACACAAGGTGTTTTCCTCAAATACTGTACAGTATGTGACAATAACAAAACTAAAACTAAAAAATTTATACAAAACTTGAAAAACCAAGACCAAGAAACAAAGACTCTGTTTAATGCAAATTAAAGTCAATTAAATTTCAGTGCAATGTACTGATATTTGGACTTTACATTGGGGAAACAACACAATAAATGCTACTGACCAACTATAGTCTTTTCAGCAGGTCATTTCTGAAATTTTCTGAGTTGCAGGATTTCGCTGTCACCCAACAAATTCTGAAGCCACTCAGAAACTTGGAAAAATGTCTTTAATAGAAATCAGATTTTTTAATGATCAAACTTTAGCAAAAATTCTACAATGACCTGGATGAGAAAAAAAAAAAGAAAAAAAAATCTTCATAGATATGCGTAGCAACCAGCTTTTTAAATGTACATTGCTTTAAGAGGCCGAAACTCTTTTTCTCCAGCTAAAATTATAATTTTTATCCAGCCAACTAAAGAAAGAAAGATAAATGAACAAAAAGTAGTCATGAATAACAAAATCGCCTGGAGAATGAGAAGACAAAGAAATGCAGTAGAGTGAATTGCTCTCTCGTCATCCATTCTTGTCCTGTTCGGATTCAGAACAAAGTGTGACCTTGAGCATTTGCTGAGACCACAGTCATGATTGGCGGGAGGAACTGTAGAAGGTGGAATATGAGACAATTTCTGCACACTGGCTGACATCCATTGTACTGTATACTATGACTTGGTTGTCGGGACACAACTGAAAGTAAATAGTCTCTTTTCACCGGAATAAGACTGAAGATGATATTCACGGACTTCCAGGAAGCCGTTAATTATAGCTGACAATGCCAGAATACCAGGAGAAAGGAGGAGAAGGTCAAGTAGAGTGAATTAATACACAGAAGAAGACTTAGACAGGAAAACATGAAATTAAGACATGAAATGAATACCGTGTTCTTTATGAGTTTATAAAGGTTTTATGAAACAGCATATTCAACTGCTGCTGAGATTATAGGCAATCAGGGTGCTCCATTCAGTATCGAATTGAGGTGCATAAACTGGGTACCCCTTCAACAATCCCAAAACCCCCAAAAATTTAATGTTAATCATTAACTTTTTACTGTACATCTCCCTGGGTGCCGACATCTTTGTGTGCACCTGCATCTTGGCAAAATCTGAATTGAAGATTTCTGCACAAGATTCCAAGTTTGAAGTCCTACTTCAAGTGGCGTTCCATTGCACTTTTCCTAGTAGGAAGTTTGAAAATTCGACTTTGAGTTGAATAGACTGCTTGCTCTGTCTGTAGCTGGGACATGTTGCACTGTTCCCCATAAGACTCGGATAGAGATGCAAACACAGATGGAGAAGGGCAGCAATCTGAGTTCAACGTGTTAGCCCTTCTCTCCGGAGCTGTGAAGATGCAGACTACTGATGGCCAACCCCAAAGGCAAAAATAATGCATTTACACTGGCGGACAAGAGTTTGGAATAATGTACAGATTTAGCTGTTTCTGAAGGAAATTGGTACTTTAATTCACCAAAGTGGCATTCAACTGATCACAAAGTATAGTCAGGACATTACTGATGTAAAAAACAGCACCATCACTATTTGGAAAAAAGTAATTTCTGATCAAATCTAGACAGGCCCCATTTCCAGCAGCCATCACTCCAACACCTTATCATTGAGTAAAAATCATGCTAAATTGCTAATTTAGTACTAGAAAATGACTTGTCTTTATATCAAACACAGTTGTGATGAAGCTTAACATGGTTTTTGTGCTTGTTTTTGAGTTGCCACAGCATGCAATAGACTGGTATATCTTAAGGTCAATATTAGGTCAAATATGGCAAAAAAGAAACAGCTTTCTCTAGAAACTCGTCAGTCAATCATTGTTTTGAGAAATGAAGGCTATACAATGCTTGAAATTGCCACAAAAAAAAAAAAAAAAAAAAAAAAAAAGATTTCATACAAATGTGTACACTACAGTCTTCAAAGACGAAGGACAACTGGCTCTAACAAGGACAGAAAGAGATGTGGAAGACCAGATGTACAACTAAACAAGAAGATAAGTACATCAGAGTCTCTAGTTTGAGAAATAGACGCCTCACATGTCCTCAGCTGTCAGCTTCATTGAATTCTACCCGCTCAACACCAATTTCATGTACAACAGTAAAGAAAAGGGTGCAGGCCTTATGGGAAGAACTGCAAAGAAAAAGCCACTTTTGAAACAGAAAAACAAAAAGAAATGTTAGAGAAACACAGATATTGGACAACAGATAATTGGAAAAGTGTGTTATGGATCTCAACCCCATTGAGCTTTTGTGGGATCAGCTAGACTGTAAGGTGCGTGAGAAGTGCCCGACAAGACAGCCGCATCTATGGCAAGTGCTGAAATGTCACCTGAGTATCTGGACAAACTGACAGCTGATCTGAATGCCAAGGATCTGCAAACCTTACATTGATGCATGTGGAGGGATTTTTATTGGAATGAGAACTCTGAATTAGTTTAAGAAGTTCTGAAAAAAAAAAATAAAAAATAAAAAAAATTCAAATTGTAATAGTAATTTTTCACGTTATTAATGTCCTGACTATACATTGCGATCAGTAGAATGCCACTTTCTTATTTCTTTCCATAAGAGAAAAATCTGTACATTATTCCAAACTTTTGGCCGCCAGTGTAATTTGTCAGATTTGCTGACAAAAAAAAAAAAAAAAAAAAAAAAAAAAAAAGGAAAAAAAACAAACAAAAAAAAAAACGGGGGAAAGAATGTTCCATTATTTAAATAATTTCTCCATCTCCATTTATGTCACCACTTCTCTGACGTGTTTAAAAGGGCTTACTACAGGCCATTGCTGTAAATTCATCCACCTGTCATTCCAATTTAATCTGGAATTTAATCTGGAACAACTACCCATTTTTGAGGATGAATGCGATACCTACAATAACGCCCCCCTTTCAGTCTGGGGGTCCCCTTGAATGATCTTGTCTTCCGGGGTGGGGGTTGTGGGGTTGGACTATAATGATTTTATTTTCAGATTTTCAGAATTTTCCAATATTTATTGTTAGTTCACGTGTGTGGTTAAAGCTTCATATATTATATAATTAATAGATTTATATTCTGATATAAATGTTTATTTTCATAAAGTAATCTGAAAAGAACTTGTTGGACAATTTGTGCTGCTGTATGGGAAAATTAAAATCTCCTTTGATGGCTGTAAATTGTTTTTTGACAATATTGAGCTTAACATTACAACATGTTATTTTTGTTAATGTTAGATAGCTACATTAGTTAATGTGAACTACTAATGAACAGTGCTTTTACAGCACTTATTAATGTTATTTCAACATAAACTAATATTTTTAACATTAAAAGTTGTCTGTTAACATTATTTAATGTATTATGATCATTAACAATGAACATGTGTATATTTAGATTAATAAATGCTTTAAAACTATTTTTCATTGTTAGTTCATGCATTAACTGATGATAATGAATAGAATCTTATTGTAAAGTGTTACCGAACTCAGTTTTATATATATAACATTTCCATCTTAGGAAAGAAAACAAAAAAATATGTAACAATATAATGCTTAATTAACATTTTACAGACAAAGCCTTCCACAATAGTAATGTCACCTATTCAAGTAAGATTAAAACGTTTCCCAAAGTCTAACTGGGAGGTTGACTTATCAGTGTAATGAGGTTCTACCCTCCCAATAAGTGTTGTATGCTGGTTTATGCTGTATTAAGTGTAAATGTGTTCATCGCAATTAAGACAAATTTATATATACACTATATAATCCCAAAATCCCAGGAGATCAGCAGTTACAGAAATACTCAAACCAGCTGGTCTGGCACGAACAATCACCCATAAGATTATCTAATCAGCCAATCGTGTGACAGCAGTGCAGTGCATAAAATCATGCAGATACAGGTCAGGAGCTTCAGTTAATGTTCACATCAACCATCAGAATGGGGGGAAAATGTGGTCTCAGTGATTTGGAGCATGGCATGATTGTTGGTGCCAGTTGGGATTTCTGTAACTGCTGATCTCCTGGGATTTTCACGCACAACAGTCTCTAGTATTTACTCAGAATAGTGCCAAAAACAAAAAACCATCCAGTGAGCTGGAGTTCTATGGGCAGAAACGCTTTGTTGATGAGAGAGGTCAACAGAGAATGGCCAGACTGGTTCGAATTGACATAGTTTACGGTAACTCAAATAACCGCTTTTTACAATAGTGGTGAGAAGTGTATCATCTCAGAACGCTATTATGAGATGCGGTTGGCACTGTTTGGCGACACGAGGGGGACCTACACAATATTAGGCAGGCGGTTTTAAAGTTGTGCCTGATATATATCAGTTGTGTGTATATACGTATATATATACTGTATATATACATTGTGTTCAAAATGCAATTTAGTAAATTGCCCTTTCAGTAATTCCAATTCAACATCCTGTGGTGCGTGGCCAATTCAAAAGCAATCCAAATCTTGCCCAACCCGATTGGCAAATGTGGGTAATTTTCTTCTCTGGTATCCATATCCAGGTGCAATACATCAGAGAGACATTCTCAACGATGCTCATATTGATGTGCTGAACGCATATGCTGTGACACATAGCAGAGCATCTAAAGATCTGCTTGCTGTCAAACAGACATATGAACACAATTCACTTCCAGACAAATGCCAAACAGAACTGGGAATCATCTGGCCCTTGAATGATGCCCCTTAATGGTACAGATTGTTCATGTCTGAACTCTGACCTGATCTTGACTGGCCCACACTAGATCATCATCTGCTTAGGTCGTTGGCCGCTAAATATTTCCTCTGTCTGGCCTTGCATCACAGACATATGCCGATACGGGTGTTTCATGCTTAGAATCAACTACACACTAAAGCCTTAGCCACCCTTCATTAGATGAAGAACAGCGCACATGCCAGCAATGTCAGCATCCATTTAGAACAAATCAATGCCTTACATGCAACCCCAATCTATGGCATTAGTGCGATTTTTCTCAAGTGCAATATTTCTAAATGACACCCACTGGCTACGCCGAAAGCTGTCATTGCATATATGTCTGATGTTACAATTACCCAGAATTAAAGGATGTACAATCCTTTGTTTGAAAGTCAATTTGATGCAGATCATCAGAGATAGTACCCCTTAGGTTATGAATATTTTAGATGATTTAATTTATTATTTTAAAATATTCAACATAATGATGTGGATATGGATTTATGTCTATTTGCAGATGTAGATGCAGAGTATCATTTCATTTTATCACAGACAAAGAAATGTCATTAAATACTTTTAAGGATACTTACAAACTGGAGTTGAGACTGATTTCAGTGGCCTGGTGCATCGCAATGAACGTACGTTCATAAACTCTTACTATTTCCTCTGTTCCTCACACAATGTTTTCTTCTGACAGCAAAACACTTATAGTGCATGACTTTTAGGTGATACATTTTAACATTTGTATTACATAACCAACTAGATTTACAAGCTTGTTCAAGTATGATCAAATTGCACAGTAGCTCAACTGATAAAGCATTGCACTTGTGATGCAAAGGATCGGGATACGAGACCTGAAGGGCATGCGAGTCGACATATTAGTCGAAAGCGTAATAAAAGCACCACAAAATTGCATGGCTGCTTCAGCAATTGCATTTTTTTTATCTCACATTTGCTTTTTGACACTGTCGGTTAGGTTTAGGTTAAAGGTTTATAATAGGGAGGTAGATTGCATTGATTTAATACTCGATAGAGAGCACTTGCCTTTACAATCTCATCTGTTTGAGAAAAAAATGTAACTTGCTATTAGCACCACTCAGTGGACATTTCACCTCAGAACTGCCATGATACATGTAAGGAGCCACGTAATATCATTGTGCAAAAGTGTTGCCACAGTCATGTTTTTTTTTTTTTTTTTTTTTTTTTATGAAATCAAGCTCCAGGGAAAACACATACTGATATGTGTAGCTTGAATACAACATAGGTCACTTTAGATAAAGGTGTCTGGCTGCTGACTGCATTGTTTGCCTCAATGAATATTTCAATACTTGACCTCAAAGGTCAAAGGAGCCTGAACAGTTATTGGTTAATTCAACTGTAAACTCTGCAGTGTGCTACACCTTTCACTGTGTTTGAATGTGAATATCAGACACTGTATCTACCCAGTGATGGTGTTTAGCTGATTGGATGTGCTGCTCTTCTTTTTGCTCAGATAGTGGGCTGTGACTTCAATTTCCACTGAGGCTCTATCCCATCATTCCTTTATTTTCCAATCAAGCCCTTGAAGAGGAATCAATCTGAAATTCCTCTCTAGAAATTATAGTATGAGCATCTTATCAATGCTGCTCTAAATTACTGCTCTCTCACATATCCCTTGATTGATGGTATCAAAGAACTGGTGAGAAGAGGGGAGTAAATGAGCAAACTAGATTGCGAGAGACAAGATAAATCGTTAGACGATTAATATCACTGAATTGCTCTCAGACTGCCAAAAATATTATCTTTCACATTTTTTGGCATTTCCTTGCAATGCGTTTTGATACATCTGTTTAACTGCGTTTGGTCCATAACCATGATCACGGATGAAACTACTGATTTCACAACGCCAGTGGAATGTGAAATTAGCAAATTCAATGTGCTGTGAAAAACTGGACCCTTTAAGGACTGTGAAGCTCAACATTTTATCATTTTATTGGGGTTCACATTTCATGTGGTTGTTTGCAGCCTTCTATCAGCTGCCATCCAACACAACAATCCTCCAATGTGTGCTTGTTTTCTGGGCCATTGTCCAACATCATTGACAGATGTGTGTCGAAGCACAGCCACTGTAAGATCTCACAAAACAAATTGGGCATGGATGAAGGTCAAAGTGATTTTGCAAATAAGACCAAGTAAGTAAGACAACTACAATGCCTTTGACTTTGTAGCTGTCACTCTGGAGGAAGATGGCTGTTAGATCCAGATCTATATAGACTTTGTACATGAAGGTAAAGGCCAGGAAGTTTTGGGGAAGCTACTTTATATCGTATCTTCCAAAGGTACAAGTTACTCATAATTTTGAGTAATTAAATCAGTTGGTTTTGCTTCAGTACAGTAACAAAATTGATTATCGAACAAAGTGAAGATAAATGTCCTTAAAGGAATATGCAGGATTTAATACAAGTTAAGCTAAATCAGCAGCATTTATGACATAATGTTGAGTACCACATTATATAATTTCGGAAATGTATGGGGCCAGTCAATAAATGCTAAAATACACAGTGTTTCACAAGTATAGTCACAAGATGTTAATATTATATGTGTTACATGATTTTAGTGCAGTGTTGGGTAAGTTACTTTAAAAGTAATCCACTACAAATTACAAATTACTTCTTTAAAAATTCTAATCAGATTACTTTACTGATTTATTAATTGAAAAAGTAATCACATAACTAATTACTTTACTTTTCAGTTACTTTCTAACACATCACATTTTTTTTTTCCGCTCAAATTCTAAATAATGTCTATTTTCTCCTTGTTCATTGTCACACACCCTTCTGTCACAGAAACGTAAATAGATGTACAAATTAACATATTAATACACATTTTATTTGTATTACACATAATATCTTTTTAGAAATATTTGTTTCCCAAGTAATGTACTTAAAAGTAATTACTTTAATTAAAAGTCAGTTTCTATAATCTGATTACAAGAATTTACACTACCTTTTGTGCCTAAAAGTAAATAGATTACAGTAACTAATTACTTTGTAATCCAATTACACCCAACACTGTTTTTTGTTGTAATCAACATTAAGCCACAAATACTGTCAATTAAGCTTAACTTGTATTAAACCCATTCCTTTAAAATCAAACACTGAAATGTTTTAATATTACTATGAACTACCGAAACCCAACTATATCCAAAATGGTAGATGTGACAAAGGATGTTTTAGGAAAATGTACAATTTTGGTTTCTAAATAGCCAATAAATTATTGGTAACACTTCAAAATAAGGTTGTATTTGTTAACAACTAATTGCATTAAGTATTGTGAACTATTTGTTATACTAATGTTGGATTGTTAATTTTATAAAAATGCAATTGTTCATTGCATTAATTTAATTGAATTAAAGATGCTATATGTAAGATTGACAACAAGCATTTGAAATGGGTACTGCAGTCCAAATTCAAAATATTGGAGAGTTGTCTGCCCTGCCCCAGACTCGAAGCTCATGTAGGTTGCCAGAATGCGGACAACTTTTGCTAGGGGTGGAGATGCTTGGACCCTCGTAGCTAAAAAGAATATGCCATAATCAACCTATGTAGACAGAAAATTGTACATCGATGAACTAAAATATCTACCTAGCAATCTAACGCTAGCGACATTTCACCACATTCACTGATTCAGTCACAAAATACAATAAACTCTTCTAAAATGGATGTAAGGTTTACATTAGATTAGATAGATAAAAACTGTAGCAAGTAGCTAGGGATGGGCATGAGTAACATAACTCTATTTGGACGTCAGTATTCATTAAACGTATAGAGTAATCGCATTCGCAAATCGAGTCAATTTTGAGTCAAGCTTGTGGTTTCTGACGTATTTTTCTGTCACACTGGTTGTTGCCAAGGTAGTAAACAGCTGTGGCCCGTCCGCTCCACCGCATTAGTCGGGATCACTTCACCTGCTGTGTCTCACTGCCTTGAAACCAGGTTGCACATGAAACACAGAGTATGAATGAGAGTATTCAAATGTTGAATTTACTTAAAATGTCCATCCCTACTAGTAGCCAAGATAAATTAGATAGCTAATTTTAGGTGAGGCTCAATGCTTACCTGTTAAGGAGAAAATTAGCCAACTCAGCGTCTGTTTTAAAGGAATTCTGGGCTTTAAGCTGTCTCTATCTTCCAAAGGCATCTGCAATATTTATTCTTGTTTTACTACGCCTCTGGTCATGGTGGTTTTTAGACAGATGGCGAGGCTTTTTAGGTTGGGTGGAATCTGTTATCTCTGATCCAGTTGTTTGCTGGCTTCTATGGCTGCAGCATGCGGTGTTGTTTGTCTGCAAACTTGTTCAAATCTGGCAACCCGGTGGTGTCTAAATACTATTGGTAAGTGGGCAGTGGGCGGGATCACACAGGCCAAGACATAAACAGAAATTCCAACCCGGAATGGAAACTTCAAAGTAGAATTGTCACGTTTATGTGTTCTTGTTTTCATGTCTTTTATTTTAAAGTTTAGTTCCTGTTCCTGTTCAGGTCATGTGGTGTCATGTCATATAATTTCCTGTTCCCTCATGTGATCTTGTCATGTGTTTCCCCTGTTAATGTGTCTTGTTTTCATTGGTTCATTGTTAGATTACCTTGTTATTAGTCTTGTCTTTTCATTGGTTAAAGTTAATTTAGTCTTGTTATCTTGTTTATAGTTTAGTCTTGTGATTGGTTGTCTTATTTACCTGTTACCCATGTCCTTGTATTTAAGCCCTCATGTTTGCCATTGTTGTTGGTCAGGTATTTTTTGGTGTAATGTAGTCCATGTCCATGTCCATGTCCATGTCCATGTCCATGTCCATGTCCATGTCCATGTCCATGTCCATGTCCATGTCCATGTCCATGTCCATGTCCATGTCCATGTCCATCGTTTGAATAAACTGCACCTGGGTTCCTACATCATCATCGTCTTCATCTGCCTGTCATTGCTGAGCTTCGTTACAAGAATATATTGGCTGAAGCATTGTTATCAGATAAGCCAGTATTTCAACTTTGCATGTTTCCTAATTCTCTAATGACATTATGGTCATTTTATGATTTAGTACAATAAAATTTACTTTTATGCACCTTTAATGCAGTAACTAATGATAACATATATAATTTATAATTTCAAAAATACATTAGTATATATAGAAATTAACATTAACCAATATGTTGCTGAAAAAGTATTGTTCATTGTTAGTTCATGTTAACTAATGAAGTTTACTGATGTTAACGAATAAAACCTTCTTGTAAAGTGTTACAAATTCACTGCACCAAACAGATTGTAGTCAGTAAACTATGTTTATCCTCGCCTCAGTACTGAACCTGTATTTAATGTAGTCTGGGTCATTCCTTCAGTCCAGACGATGAAATATGCTAAAATCTATCACCTTCTGAGAATGAAGGAAGGGATTGAAATAAAAGCATCTGTGGATGCTAACTCCCTCGTGATTGGTCATAGATTGACTGTTGTATCTCCACTAGGTAAGCAATGTTTAAGGCTAACGGTACAATTTAAATCTAGCCCTCTGTTGTTTGCTGAGTTTGAACTTCCACAGTGGGAATAAAACAACCTTTATCAGCCTGACATTGCTCTCGCTAAGCCTGTGCACGCTCTATCTGTGTTTGTGTCTTCTATATCCCCCCGAAAGGACCTTGAAATCCATTACTGTTTGTCTCTTTCTCAGACAACCTTGACTGGATTTATCTATTCTTTAGCTTTTCAAGACGCACAGTTTTGTCATAATAGCTATTTCTTTCAGACATTGATGGCTGTGCAGCCTTCAAAAAGACAGACCTCTTAGAAATAGAGCAGAATTACACATAGGGCACAAACTGACATGTGATTCGCACCCCAAACCACAACAATGAAAAACTTCCCCCAGCAAGTACATCTCAATCTCTGAGCTTTACACTGTCATAGCTTTAATAGCATAGCTTTATAGGATATCCTGAAGAGATGAAGGGTTCGCTTCTCTGTGCATCTATAATGAGACCCCATGAAACCCTGGTACTACGCATCCTCCAAGCTGTAATAACACATACAGTATATGCCTGCTAGCGCTATATGTTATGCTGACATAATTGTCGTAGAGTGATTTTTAAGTCACTGGAGAGAGTAAAATCACTTTGTTATTTTTATTATATTTTCGTTTCGTCAGAAGTGTAATTTGAATTTAGAAATATTTCTGGTTTCATTTTTTCATGTTTCAGTTTCAAACTAAAATGGACTGGTAAAAGTAAAGTGTGCTCCAATACAATCACTGCTAATACTAGCCATGATTTGTCAGTAGATTAAAATGATTAATAATAATTACTTAATTTAATGGAGAATACATCCAAATTGGAGACAATAATCACATTTTCCATGCATATAAAAGAAGTGAGTCACTGTCATAGAAATATGCCTGACATTCAACAAGGACGCAATTAATACACAAAAGAACATCATTTTCAATTCTTCTAATTTAGAAGACGAATTTACACTACCAACTTCATATTAATGTGCTGTCTTTGTTTAAATCGTTGCTGCTTGATGGACTGGACTACGGAGATGCTGGAATAACCGGAGAAGCACCTCTAAATTAAATTGTACTTGGTCCAGCCTTTTTGCAAGTGATTTCGCCAACCCCACTTGCGCCTTAAGTTAGCGCATGCTTGCACAAAAATACTAAAACTTCATGGCCATGCCCATTGACTTTGCACTTATGACTTAAAGCATTGTGCCGTGCGTAATGCTTGCGCTCTTAAAATAGGGCCCACCATCTTAAAAATGTAACACTCATGCGTGACGTTTTGTCCAATTCTGCCCATAGGGGGAGCTATAACTATAACTAAAAACAAATAAAAAAAACATTATAACTCTGCAACTGTTTCATCAAGGAAGTTGGAATTTAACATGCATCTTCTTTGATTTAATGTAAGTGCTTACACATCCCTAAAATATCATTGGACAAATCAACAAAAATAGCTGCCAACAGCCAATCAAATTTCAGCAGCTAATAACTTGTGTTGTGAATAGCTGATGATTATGAAATTTGGTATCCACTTATGGGTTGCCATAATTAGGCTGTATATCAAATGTTGTGAGAATCGGCCACAACGTACTTGTACATCATTAATATTATTTTGGTAATGGACTGGTGTATAAGTGTTTTTGAATCACTGAAAAGAGCCAGCTCAAAAGAGTAATTCGTTCATAAACTGCATTACACTGGTCTCGCTGTATGTTTTAGATTCACTAAAACGAACTAGCTCATAAGAGTCATTTGACTGAGAATCTGACTACACAGGTAGCAATGTATTTTTCACGCTGTAGATTCTAAAGAACTGGCTCATTTAAATAATTCATTTGGGAATCAGGAACCACTGGACGAGCTGTGAGTCCCGTGCTGTAGATTCAAAAGAGCCGGCTCATTAGAACCATTCGTTCGGGAATCGGACTATACACTGATCCTGCTGTGTGTTACACGTGTTTAAAGATGTCGTTTTTTACATATCTTCTGTCTTCAAAGTCTGTTAAATCCAGATCTATAGACATTGTACAGGCAGTTAAAGCTCAAGAGACATTAATCTACAGTTAGTCTCTATTAGTTCTGTAGTTGAAGTGGGTTTTGGAGCCCTGAGGCTGAAGGTTTGATTGTGACACATTGGTTCACCTGCTCTGTGCCTGCAAAATGGTCACAAACAGGTGTCGGCACATGCTAGGAAACTTGTGACTAATTAAGAATGAAGGCTTTTTGAGAATCAAGTCTCCAGACACGGAGCATAACGCCAAATGCTTTACCTGTGCGATGCTATAAGCAGACATGTAGAGTGAGCAAACAGTAATTGTGGTGAGGGGCTGGTAATTTCACATGCCATTCAGAACACTTTACTCTTTTGTTTTGTCACTGGTGCCTGATGACAGAAGTGTCCTAAATTGAACCTCCAACTTGACTTGCATTATCATGTCAGCTGGCCACTAATAAAGACTGAAAAGCTCTCTTTGCATGTGCTGCTGTTCTTGACATCAGTTAAAGGAGTAGTTCACCAAATGTGAAAATTCTGTCATTATTCAATCACCCTTGTGTCCCTCTGAACCTGTATTTTGCCTAATTTTACCCAAACTGCTCTTTCAGTGTTTATGCTCCAAAAAGGACAGAAAGCACCATGAAACTAGTCCATTTGACCAGTGTGCTTATTCCAAGTCTTTTGATGATATATGATAGCTATGTGTGAAGAATATATATATATATATATGTGTGTGTGTGTGTGTGTGTGTGTGTGTGTGTGTGTGTGTGTGTGTTTCCTGATTAAAAAGGTTTTACTCCCAAAAAATGTAATTGTAATTTTGAAACATATGTATGAATTCATGACCAGTCACATGAGATGAAGATTACTGAGTGCACCTTAAAATCTTATTTACACTTGCACAAAAATAAATAAATAAATACGTAAATAAATAAATAAATTAAAAATGAAAATAAATTATGTGGGTTTGGAACAAACTTTGGAGTGATATTTAATAATTTGACAGTAAAAACATGCAGTGAATATAAATAAACTGTGGCTGATGTTGGCAGTCCCAAACAAAATAAAAAGTGAATAGCAATCTTTTGTTGTTTTTGCAAGCGTTATGATTATTTTAGGTTTGTAAAGCTGGATCTGGACTCTGAAAGAATCAGTATTTGTCTCCATATGAATATTCATTCAACTCAGACAATAATGCAACATGTGTAAAATACTTGAGGGTGAGTCAACACTGTTGTGTTCCAGACAGATTTTTATGATAATTCTACTGTGAATTTTTCCTTTCTTATTAGCATATTATGACAGACAGCCAACAGAGTATACAAGTCAAAAGTCTGCATTGAAAATCTGGGATTCAAAGTCTAATTAAAATCTGGAAGTAAACAAAAAGTTTTAGGATTTAAAAAAAAATAAAATTAAAATTAAAAAAATAAAATTAAAAATGTTAAGATGTTAAATAAATAAGAA
Source organism: Myxocyprinus asiaticus (assembly GCF_019703515.2). NCBI lineage: Eukaryota > Metazoa > Chordata > Actinopteri > Cypriniformes > Catostomidae > Myxocyprinus > Myxocyprinus asiaticus. The sequence goes on from NC_059361.1 coordinate 6,149,477, forward strand.
ATGTGCTTGATTCTGCTGTATTTATTGGCCAGTAATCAAATAAGCACATCTGTGACATTGCGTTGTTTTCACTGAAGCACACACGATGCTCCTTGGAAAATTCTCAAATCATGCTTGAAAAGTTCGATTCAGGACATCAGGTTAAAAAAATAAAATAAAGCAAAATTAAAGATTTTCTTTTATTCGACTTTTCAAAAAATAATAACATAACAAATAATATATAACTAATAAATAGTAAAAAATAAATAAATAAATATTAAGTTAGAAAAATGCTAAACCCATTTACAGTAACAAATGGATGCAATGTCAAAATTGTGTCCAAAATTATCGCCATTGTTTAAAAGATTCTGTCATCATTTCCTCACCCTTATGTTGTTCCAAACACATCTGACTTTCTTTGTGGAACACAAAATGTTAGGCAGATTGTTAGTCTCAATCACCACTTACTTGTAAGACAAAAAGATGCAATGAAAGTGAATGGTGACTGAGGCTGTCAGTACCTACATTTCTGCCTAACTTCTCAATGGATTGAAGAAAGTCATAAGGGTTTGGAACAACATGTGGATGAGGAAATTATGACAGAATTAACATTTTCAGGTGAACTGTCCCTTTAATGTTGCAGTTAGTGTCATGTTGTTTTAAATGCTGACCTGATGAGGGCAGTATGGATCTTATTAACTCGGCTTTAACTGTATAATCTACTAGTGGACACATAAAGCCTCTAAAAATAAGATCCCTTCAGCATATCCTCTTCCTTAATAAAATACAATCAGTGGAGAATATTCTGCTTTTATTGTGCTGCTTGCCTGTGCTCCTAAATAATTGATGGGATTCTCATTGGCAAAGCTTTGTTGTGTGTGAAGCTCACTTTGATGGAGGACATTCACTTACTGTGTTGAAGTGTCAGTGTGTGTGTGTGTGTGTGTGTGTGTGTGTGTGTGTGCGTGCGCATGCGCAATACTGACTCATCAAACAGCAGAATAAACAGAGATGTGCATATAACACTAGTTTTTGAAACATGCTAAAATGTTTAGCCAGGACTACATCTATTCATATTTGTTCTCTTGATGTAGTAGTCTGAGGATACAAGCTGTTGAAAGAGTGTAGGCAATTTAGATTTCACCCTTTTTTTTTAATTAAATACTATTCAATGACACGGTAAGTTTGAATGTACACCATGTAATACAGCCTAAGCACTCAACTTCAGAAGCTGAAGGGGCCACATTTGAACCACAACATATGTGAAGGGCTACAATTTTATACAATAAGGTAAGAAAAGGTAAGGTAGATCTATTGTATTACTCCACGTTCCCTTTCTTCAAATAATCTGATAATTAAATAAATTAAAACATTATTGCAGCAAGTAAATTTATCAAGTGTCATACTTCTACTAAGATATAGTCCCTGAGATGTAAACAATAAAATAACTTTCTTCAATGGGTGCTGTGCAGTGATAAACAGTACACTGTACTGTAGTAAGATGATGATCAGGTGTTTTGAATTAGCTGTTTAGCTGGTACTGCATCACACTGTTTTGACCTATCAGCATACAGGACAGGAGCTATCCCTTTGGAATATTAACAATGTCAGCATGGGTTTTTTAAGAACTTTACATTCACAAATTGGCGGGAGATATATTAACGTTTGTGACATAAGTGCAGTAAGGTTGTGGGTGAAAATTAACATGATTCTGAACCTGCAGAAAAGGAATGTCCTGGGTTAAATTCAGGTTAAGCTCAACAACTTTGTTTGACTCATCCCTCGTTCTCTTAAAAAAAAAAAAAAAAGCAGTTACAGTAAGGCACTTACAATGGAAGTGAATGGGGCCAATCCATCCATCCATCATTCTACAACCGCTTATCCGAGAACAGGTCGCGTGGCATCAGACTAAGCAAAGCAGCCCATACGTTCCTTTCCCTGGCCACATCCTCCAGCACATCCTGGGGAATCCCATTTCATTCCCAGACCAGCTGAGGGATATAATTCCTCCAGTGTGTGCAGCTGCTCGTTCCCTATCCATGTAAAGTTATAGCCAATATTAGAACTTTGTTGTCATTATGACATAATGCTGGTAAACCCTATATTCTGATAAATGCTGTAACAATGGTAAATCCTGATTTTATAACACTAAAATTATGTTAACATATATATTTTTACGTTTTGTGGCTAAAGTATTGAATCAGTGTCTATAGACCCAGTTTATATTAGGTGTCTTTAACTACTATACTTAACCATATGATACAATGTACTTATGTTCATACGTACGTTTTTTGCATTGAACTTACATTTAATGTACCTGCATGTAATTACCTTACTCCAAATCCTAAACCTAACCCTACCCCAACCCTTTCCATAAATCTACCCGTACTTCAACCTCAGTAGCACCAAATGTGAATCCTGTGAGAATTTTGCAGAACAACATGTAGTTACACAATACGTTTTTCTATTGTATGTATTTTATGTAAGTACATTTTAGTTAATATAAACACGTAATATAATGTGAGACCGTGTGTATTTTAATGGATCCATTTACTTCTATTGTAAGTCTCTTACTGTAACTGTGAATTTTCTTTTTTTCTAAATAAACAAGGGATGAGTCGAAATTATTATTTTTGTGGTGATCAGCACCAATGCCACAAATGCTGTAGACTGAGCTAAACTTGTATTGAACCCGGAACATTCCTTTAAGTTGCAGCACAAATAGGGTTGTTTCCCTTGAGGTTTCTGATTAAGTGAATTCAAGTGATGTGTTATCAGGCAGAAATGTCAACAATCCTAAGTGTGCAAAATGATTCACAGGTAGATCGCGTTTCTGATTGGCACAATAGTGTGGGCTGCTCCCCTGACTTTTTTGTTGTTGTTGTTGCTTACAGAGCCAAGAGCCAAGGGCTGTCACAAAGCAGGTGTGATTTCTCACATCACCTATTTTCAGTATCTGTCAGTGAAGAGACATTTTATGTGTTGCATTCCAAAAAAAAGTGCTTACAGCACCTTTAAGGTATAAAACATTTAGCCACTTTTTACTTTGTCAACAATGAAATTGCATAGGACACAAATGCACACTGCCTAACTTTCATGCAACATTAAGGGGCTTATTATAATAGACATACATTACTAAAGACATGCAGGGGGTCACGTGATACAGGCTGACGGGCTGCCTGTTGAGTAACAAAGCATCCATTTACATGGACTTCCAAAGTGCTCTGGTGTGCCCTCGGTGTTTAGCTAATTATCCTGTCCATTGATTTCTCCACTCTGTTGCTCTTCATTATAAAGATGAATGTCATGCTTCATATCTGGACATGCATCAAATCAGTTAACAGATTCTATGTGAAAGAAAACTGCTGGCTCTGTCAGTGAATAGTCACATATTCCACCCTTAGCAACACAATTAGCATCTCCGCTCTGGACGTGCAGAGAGTCAGACAAAGCTAGTTTATGCCTTTATGTCTGGAACAGTTTGACATTTTCTTGTTTCTAAGACTTAATATGTATATAATGTGGCCTGCAAGAATCCAGTGCAGTCCAGTTTTAATCTGTTAACAAAGTATTTATCGCGTAGCCATGGCCTTCGAGAGAAATAAAAAAAAAAAAAAATAATAATAAAAAAAAACAGCTTAAAACAGTTTTAGGAGGTTTTAGAGGGGTTTCTGGCACTTGTATAAGGTGAGGAGAAAGGTTGCATGGAAATAAGAAAGTGTGCTGTCAAATTGTATTTAAAAACATCTAATGCAATATCATTCTAACTGAAAATGTGACAGTTAACAATTTATTGTGAATGGTGCTGGGGAGTAGTAGTAGGGAACGCTACTAACTTAAAATTTTAGCCTAACAGCCTAAAAAGGACTTTGTCAGAAAGCACTGTTTTCACTTTTTGAAGCTAAATATTTAGTTCATTGTTGCTGTTTATTACTGTATTTTGAGTGAATAATAAGCAAATTTATGTTCAATTTAATATTGTCATGCTATTTGTTTTACGAAAATTAACCGTAGTTTTACTACAGTAATATTGTTGTAACCATGTTTATTTGGCAGAAACAATGGTTTTACTATAGTAATATTGTAGCAATCATGACTGTGGTAACTATTGTTAATTTTGTGGTTACTATGTGGTTTACTTCAAATACTATGGTTCAAATATATTTACTGTAGTAAAAACAATGTTAATTTTTGTAAGGGAATGACTATCTAATTAGATATTTAACTATTTAGGTTAACTTTGAACTGTTATCTGCTTGTTCAGACGTGACATGTAAAGCCAGTCGGCTCGGATGGTGTAAGCTGATTGGTCCTTTGATATGTTATCGGGCAGCCAATCAACTTGTGTCTCTCTCTCTCTCTCTTTGTCTAACATTTAAATAGCTCAGTTTTGCAGATATGTCAGTTTCACTGCAATAGTTTTTTCTAAAAAAAAAAAACAATTATGGTGGATGCTGTAGCTTTTCTTCTATCAGCTTGCATGGTAAGGTCTGCTTTTGGCCATGACACATAACAGCGCATCTTTAACAAGGTAAACCTTGGCCAAATCTGGCCTAGCATGCATCATTATCTTAGGTCATTAGTTTAAATAAATTCACACATAGCTAGTCTAAGTCACTAATTAAGTACACATTATGAGTCAGGTCACTAGCTGTTTAAGCCTTTTGGCCAAGCAGGCCCTGACACACATATAAATTTAGTTTATTAGCATTATGCCATTCAGCCAGTGGCCATGGTTCACCAGGCTAGCATACACTCAGTGCACATGGCTCTTCGGAGCAGCAGCAGTACACAAGTCTTGGTGATAGATCTGCTTTGTTGGGACGTTTTTGCTTCCTGTTTATGTGTTATGCGTTTGTGCAGCTTTTCTGCTTTGTTGGGGGATTGTATGTATGTCTATTTGTGCAGCAGCATGTCCTACATGTTCGATGCAGCATGTCTTGTGTTTTGTCTAATTGTGCATCAGCATGTCCACATGCTTAATTTAGTATGTCTGTGTATGTTCTAGCAGTAGCAAGTCTCCATACTTGCTCTGCAGCAGCGTAGTAGATCTAAGTCCGCCAAAACCAAAACCTATCAATATTATATACCCACATTAACATGCTAAATCTTTCCGAGAGTTGATAAGACTGAAATTTAGTAACCTACTCTTTGTTAGTAGCTTCTAGTGTAGCTAACTAACTTTTTTAAATTGTAGCTTAACTATAGTTTAACTAAAAGAAAAAAAAAGGAAAATCAAGGCACACTTCCAGATCAAAAATATAGTAAAAGCCTTTATTGTCAATGGCTATAACAATAGTTAAAAACAGTAGAAAAAAGAGGGCTGCAAACCTACACGTATCGGCAAAAATGCCTTCTTCAGGGTGCAGCCTACAAAACACAAAAGTGACTTAAGAAAAGACTCTCACTTCATTATTGCTAAAATGGGCACACCTGCTCAGAAGAAATCACTAACACACATAGTTTAGTGTCAGAAATCCACTAGGTGGAGTATATCTAGGTACTTATATCACAGAAAATGATGTCACAATAAAGAGAGAGGGAAATTTTATACATATATATATATATAAATACTGTATATATATATATATATATATATATATATATATATATATATATATATATATAGTTTAACCACTTTAAGAGTAGCTTGTAGCTGGGGAAGCTACAGTTTCAAAGTACATAGCTTCCCCAACATTGATCGCAAGAACTCTTTAGTCAAATTGGCAAAATATTTTAGGATGTCTGACTGACCTGCTAAATACCAGCTGGACTAAGCTGGGAGAAAAGTTAAACAATCTTAAACCAGCTAAGACCAGCAAACCACCTTAATCTGGTTTAAGCCATTTTTTATGTGATTAGCAGTTAGCGGTTGGTTATTTCGGTCCACACAGAACAAAAATGTTGCTGATAATTTGGAAGTATGTGCTGCTATTCACATGCAGTGATATATGTTTTGTGTCAACTGTATTAAAATATATTCAAATGCGCCTTGACATTCTCTATGCAGATGAAATATCTTCCTGTGAGGAGACACACAAGGTTGAAGTTCAGCATCCCTCACTTTCAAGACCCTCTTATTCAATCAATTATTCCTTCTTGGGGTCCTTCATTATGGCATTCTGGGTTTTAATTAACAATCTCCTAGTAATTACACAATCGATGAGTAATTAGGAACGGTGGATGATAAAAGTTAGCTAGCGTAATGGGGGATTAGCAAAAGACGCAGTGGAATGAGTGCCATCGCTGAAACCAAACCCTCATTTAGAGCTAATTTAGTAATGGCAGCCCGCCTCATGCTGAGAGCATTTGACGTTTTTAATGCATGCTCTTCCTATTCCAGCACTGTTATCAAAATATTACATTCCTGCTTCGAGAAAGAGAGGGGAGTTTTAGTGTGTGCTTAAAAAATAGCACAATTATGAAAGTGATATCATGATGATGTCATCTTAGAAATTAGGAAACTAAAAACCCTTGGACTGAGTACTTAACATCTTTAATGAAGAAATGAACTACAAACCCATGAAACACTGCAAATTAAGACGCTTAAAAAATATAAAACTACTGATTTAATCTTGTTGATATTAAGTATATATAAACTATTTTTATTTTATGTATTTTTTAATTGCAAAATATTCAGATATCTATACATTTATAAATAGTTTAAGAGTGAAAGTAAAATGACGCGAGTGCACAGTTGAAGTGGACGGTTGCTGCAGAGCTCTTTTAGTGCGCTTTGTTCGCCGATAGATTATTTTCCTTCAGGATAATGGGTTATGTAGTTCTTTATCAGCTATTAAACAGAATTTTTAAAAATAAAGTTGAAATATCATGGACTGATGACTTCAAAAGAAGCATCTTCCATCTATGAACAACTTAGGTAGGTCTGTCTTTAAAGGTTTGTTTATAAGTCATCGTTAATTATCATTTCCCCTGTGGAAAAAATTGAGCCAATCATTGAACGCTGAACCGAACTTTAACATCAAACATACTCGGGTCCAGAGCAGTAGAGTAAAAATTGCCCTAAATTTCAGACACTTTGTTGACTTGTAAAGAAATTCCACACCTCTTCCATACCTAGTAAGGGTGCAGAGTAGAACAGACAGTCAATGAAATAATTGCTTTTTTTCTCTCAAGATTTCTCTCTCTCTCTCTCTCTGTGTGTGTGTGTGTGTGTGTATGTGTGTATGAGCAGGTGAATTTGTCTGATCCAGTGGTTGCTGACTCACCAGGCCACTTCATCAGTGTCTGAACACTCTATAATGGTGGAGAAGCAGGAGTGATGAGCGCACAAACTGAACACACAACAGTGTGAGACACAACAGGCAGACGGGCCGAGAGAGCACTGCGGTGAAGAAACAGAAATTTAAGAAAAATGGGAGCTAGAAAATTGAGACAAAGAGAGAATGAGATAGAGGGAAAGAACGTAGACTTGGGTACAGATATTAGACGCACTGGAAAGCAAAAAGGAAGAAATTACCAGTCATTCGATCAAATGTGATGGTAGGTTGCCTCGGGAAAGAAAATCACTGCATAATATAGCATAACTGATACAGTATCATATGCAGTGTTGGAGAATAACTTAAGAGTGACACTACTAACTAAAAGGGATAGTTCACCTTAATACCAACCAATAATACAATATTGTCATCATTTACTCACCCTCATCTGGTTCCAAACCCATATGAATTTATTTCTTACGTCGAACACAAAGGAGATGTTAACCTCAATCACTGTACACTTTCATTGCATATATATATTTTTTTTACATACATTGCAAGTGAATGGCAACTGAGGCTGTATTTTGACTGTCTAAACTTTCTCAACGTAAGTTGAAAGAGTAGCTTGACTGTAGTTTAAATGCTTTAAACTAAACAGGCAAAGTTTGTCAAGACAAAATAAACTAAAAGTTTGAAGTTTGTTGGTTATGCAGAAATTACAGTAAGACAAACATCCATTTAAAGATGTTTGAAAGGGGAGTGTGTGTATGTTCCTGTGGGTTATTTGACAGTGAACTTTATGTTGAAGTTAATGAGGAGAAGCCTTTAGAGCAACAGTGAAGTACGTCTCTGTGCTAATTATGAGATTCACTGTGATCCACTGTGTTTCACAGATGTTTGTGATTCAGGGAGGTTCATAGCACCTGTCTGAAAAACGTAGTGTTACACATGTGATAGGATACATATTAAAGGTGTTGTTTTCTGCAACACTAGCCAAAATAGCTAGTTTTTTGTTCTTTCATTCGATTTAAATATATTTCTGTGTTAATAACTTTTCATTGGCATCATTTATGGGTGGGACATGTCCCCAGCACTTTTTTTTCTAGGGCTGTTTTATCCCCACCACTTTTTGAAATAGCTTGCATCAGGTATATGTCTAATTCAGAGGAAACATCTCATTCTTCAGCATGAGTTTCTATTTCGTTCGAGTGTGTTATAATACAGTAAGTTGTGATCCTGCGCTAAAATTAGTTATTTTTAATATTATAACTAGGGATGTCCCGATACTGATACTGGTATCGGAATCGGGTCTGATACCGTGCTCATGTACTCGTACTCGTGCTCCTAAAAATGCTCCGATACCAAAAACTGATACCATCTGATGTACGAATGTCATTCCATAAACATTCACCACAAAAATTAAAATCACGTTATGTCCTAGTGAGATTATTTAACCGCAAAAGCTGCGATTTAATAAGATAAATATATTGTTTGCTCTAGTGGCGTGCTTCAAATGTGAGCACATGTGAATGTGTGGAGACAGTGTTGTGCTGATGCTGGCTGCACGTACATTTTAAAGCTCCACTTTAGCTCAACAGGGAAAACACTGTCATGAGCATCGAGCGCACTGTTTCTTGCAGATGACAGCAAACAGAGCGCAAATTCATGTTGTAGCACAGACAGAGTACATATTTAATTAAATAGCAGCCTTTTGTGGTTTAATAATGACTTTGAGGCATGTAGCGACTGGCTTTTCCTGACTGAAAAGCTACCATCATAAATCAGACACACTTCAAAATAAAAGCTCCATCAAAATAAAAGCTCAATTTAAATGAAAAAAAGTATGACAGAAATATATATCTACTGTAAAGTTATGTAATATTCACTGTATTACTTCTACTAATACTACTACTAATAATAATAATATTTAAGCAATATCTCACATATGTGATGCTCTGTTATGCAGCACATTATTTGACTAAATATAACTCCAATGCTGTATTTGGATTGTGCTGTGAGGTTCTGTATAAAAGCACTTAATTTGATAAAAAAAAAAAAAAAAAAAACAATATTATGTTGAAAATTAATTTTTATTTTTCATTTGACTAAATTTTAGTGAATTCATTTATTGAAAAAAAAATTATGATAAAATTTTAATAAACTTGATATGGAGTTCAGAAAAAAATAAAACATAAAAACAAGTATCGGACTCAGTATTGGCGAATACCAAAAATGAAGTATCGGTACTCGTTCTCGTTCTCAAGAAGATAATATCAGGACATCCCTAATTATAATGAATGCTTGTTGGGGCTTTTATCAGTGGCTTTGAGTGACAGCGTTTATGCAGCTTGTGCTCCTTTCAAGAAAAATTTATCACAAAGCAAAATACAAACAAATGTGTCCCCATTTACAGTATATATATCTACTGATGTACAGATACAATCTTGGTTTATTGAAAAAATAATAATAATAATTGTATTAAGGCAGATTAGAACCCGGAAACCCTTATACAGGTACTAGAGGGGAAAAGGGTACCACTAATGAGAAAATCTTAAGTCTGATACCTTAGAAAAGTAATAGCAAAGCAAGCTGCACAATGTGAGGGATCATACATAAGTGTAATACTTCAGGTTAGGTGTTTCGAAAAATCCCTAACCTTTAAATATAAGCTATAATGTTAGTAATACTTGCTTTAGCTTGCCTGTGGCAAGCTGCTTTCTTTCTTTGCAGATATATAGATGGTTCAACCAATCAACAAACAGAATTTCAAGGCCTCCATGGCAAACCACCCCAAATGCTAAAGGCACAAAAACATGGTTAAAAAAAGTTAATTTTTCCGCAGGCTATAATGGTAAACAGCTACCACCAGTAAGTATACTGGCATTCATATTGATGATGGAAGCGTACTGCAGTTCAGAGCTAAAAAACTAGGTTTTTGTTTTTTTGTTTTTTGTGTGGTTTAATTATGCTCTTGTATTATTATACTTATATAGCAATTATACTGACAGAATTCACGTGAATGACACACAGAAGAACAGAGTCTGCCGTTGTTTGATCAGGTGCACAGTGAGAGCCGTTGCTTAATAGTGATAGTAATTGACTAATTGGGGCCCAGGTCAGGAAGCAGACAAACTGGTTAATCCGAATGTCTGCTAGCTGCCTTGAGACATCACACAGGTCACATAAACTACAACACATAGAGACTGTATCAGATATCATATAGAGACTGTGTCTTTTCCCCGAACTACCAAACACAAAGCCCTCACTAAACCATTTAGAAAAAATGTGATTAAGGTCAAACTTGAAAGAAAAAAAATGAAGATAAACATCATATAAAGGTAGGGCTACTAAACATTATCTCTTTCTACCAAAACACTAATTGTAAATGAAATTATTACAGATCATAGTTTGGATGCGCTCTGTTTGACTGAAACCTGGCTTAAACCAGAAGAATATATTAGTTTAAATGAATCTACTCTAATCATTCAGGTAGATCTATTCTTTCGACCACTAAATATCACTAATAATCTTCCAGAATTGTCTCACATACTCAGTAAGCTAAAAAGTCTAGAAGAACTTGATGTGATAACAGAAAATATAAATAAAGTCTTCTCTAGCACTCTTGATAGTGTCACCTCCCTTTGATTAAAGAAAATTAAAGAAAAAAGCCCAGCACAATGGTACAGTGATCACACTCATACTCTCAAGAGAGCAGCTCGTAAAATGGAGCGCAAGTGGAAGAATACAAAATTAGAGGTATTTCGCGGTGCATGGAAGGATAGTGTCTGTAGCTACAGACAGGCACTAAAAGCTGCCAGGTCAGCATATTTTAGCAAGCTCATAGAAAATAACCACAACATTCCTAGGTGTTTATTCAGTACTGTGGCTAAATTGGTTAGGAATAAAGCATCAACTGAACCAGATATTCTGTCACAGCACAACTGTAATGATTTCATGAATTTCTTTACTGATAAAATTGAAATAATCAGAAATAAAATTGGAACTATGCAATCAACTGTCACAGCACCTCAGAAAGCAGTGTCTCGTAATTTTCCTCACAAGCAACTTCAATCCTTCACTGTCATAGTTCATGAAAAGCTATCAAAACTTATCAAAAAATCAAAAGCCACAACATGTATGTTAGATCCAATACCAAATAAGCTCTTAAAAGAGGTATTCCCTGTAATCTCAGAACCTCTTCTTAATATTATTAATTCCTCGCTATCCTTAGGACATGTCCCAAGAAACTTTAAAATGGCAGTTATCAAACCGCTTATTAAGAAGCCACAGCTTGATCCTGAAGAATTGGCTAATTATAGGCCGATTTCAAATCTACCATTTATGTCGAAAATACTAGAAAAGGTAGTGTCCTCCCAACTATGTTCATTTCTACAGAGAAATTGTATATATGAACAATTTCAGGCAGGATTATGCCCCATCACAGTACAGAGACTGCACTTATCAGAGTTACAAATGACTTGCTCTTATCATCTGATCACGGCTGCATTTCTCTTCTAGTGCTTTTAGATCTTAGTGCTGCCTTCGACATGATAGATCATGACATTTTCTTGAATAGGCTGTAGAATTATGTTGGCATTAGTGGACTTGCATTAGCATGGCTTAGGTCCTATGAATCGGACCGCTACCACTTTGTATGTGTAAACAAGAAATTGTCAAATCAAACAAAAGTTAAGTATGGAGTGCCACAGGGATCAGTTTTAGGATCTCTGCTTTTCTCCTTGTACATGCTTTCCCTGGGAGATACTATCAGGAATCATGGAATAAGTTTACACTGTTATGCCGACGATACCCAACTTTATATTTCTTCTAAACCCAACGAAAATTCACAATTCTCCAAATTAGCAGAGTGTATCAATGAAATCAAAGATTGGATGGCCAGAAATTTCCTTCTACTCAATTCCGACAAAACAGAGATACTAATTATTGGACTAAAAACCTCTAAAAATAAGCCGCTCTCGATAGATGTACTGTTACGTCATCTTCTTCAGCAAAGAACTTAGGTGTTATATTTGATATCAGTATGTCCTTTGAAAATCAAATTTCCAATGTTTGTAGAACAGCATTCTTCCACCTGAGAAATATTGCTAAATTACGACACATGCTCTCTGTTGCTGATGCTGAAAGATTAATTCATGCGTTCATGACCTCAAGACTAGATTATTGTAATGCATTACTGAGAGGATGTCCAGCAAGATCAATAAATAAACTTCAATTGGTTCAAAATGCAGCTGTCAGATTGCTGACTAGAACTAAGAAATATGATCATATTAGCCAATGTAACGACGATAAAATTGGATATCTGTTAAATTTCGTATTAAATTAAAAATTCTGTTTACTACATACAAAGCTTTGAATGGTCTAGCTCCACCGTACTTAAGTGACCTTCTGACACGCTATATTATGTCACGTTCATTACGATCATCAAATTATGGTCTGTTAATAATTCCAAGAATATCAAAATCCACAAAAGGAGGTAGATCTTTTCATACTTGGCTCCTAAACTATGGAATAGTCTCCCTAAAACTGTTCGGGATGCAGACACACTCACTCAGTTTAAGTCTAGACTAAAGACTCATCTATTTAGCCAGGCATACACCTAATTTATCTTTCAACTCACAATAAGGCTGCTTTAATTAGGTCTGCCGGAACCAGAAACATCCATCATGATCTATAACTCTGCATAAAATTGAATGGCTACGCTAATATTATTCTATTTGTTTCTATGTCTCAACCTCGGGATTCATATCCCATGACTTGCACTGCACACAAATAACTAATATTGGCATTATATTCATGATGTTTAGCCAGAGAGGAACGGGCCCCCACAGTGAGCCTGGTTTCTCCCAAGGTTATTTTTCTCCATTAACCAAGATCTTATTGAGTTTTGTGTGTTCCATGCCACAGTCACCTTCAGCTTGCTCACAGGGGTTCTAAAAGGGCTATACAAATAAAAATTTGTACTTGACTTAAATTTTTCTGTAAAATCATTTCTGCCTCGCTTGTTTCAATGCAAATTATGTTTATCAAATTTGGCTCGATCTATAGAGCATACGGTATAAACCTCACACATGGTACCGACTAGGGGTGGGGGACATTTTTTATTAAAAGTTATATTACTATGTATCAATACACATACATTTTAAATTTCTATATATTTCTGTTCTCCACTTGTTCTGCAAAAACAGCACAAAGGGCACATTTGCAGTGGCACATATACAGTATACTATGAAAAATTGTGTTTACATTGTTCTAACAAACATAAACTGGAGCCGTCAGATAAGTTTAACAGCTAAGGACAAAAAGGCTGATGAATATGCTTTATTTTAAAACATTCTAAAGTGTGTAAATTAAGCATTTATATTGTTTATATTGTTTTCAAACAGATTTCCTGAACACATTTGGCGATGTTAGTTGCTGGCTAAAGATTTGCACACCTATGCAGTTGCTGAAAAAATTAGATGCATTAAGATTCGTTTTGGTATTGGAATTGAATCCCTGAACTGATATCAAATCAAATCATGAGCTGCATAAAGATTCCCACCTCCAGTACCAGCAATGAACACTTTTTTTCACAGATGTTCCTTTGGCGCAGTAATTGTGCTTTTTATATCCTTCCTCTCGTCTACAACCTTTCCTTTCTCAATTTTCTCTTCCACTCTTTTTTCTCCATTTCGATTCTCTCCAAGATGAATGGATTTCACCCCTCCTCACAAATTGACTGCAAGGTTTCCGAGTAATCAGTTTCCCCTTTCCCAAAAGATGTATATCCTAAATTTACCCAATATGCCGACATATTTTAGCTGACGTTTTGCTCGCTAAATTAATATGAGCTGAAAGGAAATTGATTAATGGCTTGTATCTTTCCTTAATACTCACATTAGTGCTATCATTCGGGTGGCTGTTATAATACTGTAGTTGTTTTTGTCATCATATTTATGAGACGGAAATCACTCTTCATCATGATAAAATGCTGTGTCAGTGTAATGACTGACATCACATTATGAATGGCTTCTTAACCGTCATTACAAAGACAAGAGGTAGACACAGGAGACGAGAGATTATTTATGTGAGTGTGAGATAATCATTAGTATACTCATATTCTTCTATTTAATGCACCTATTTGTCTTTCTTTCCCCTGTATCTCTTTTTTTTATTTTTTTACATCTTTTCCTTATAGGCAGACCATTCTTGCTATGCAGTATGTTTATTTCTTTATATACGCCCACTGGATAAAAGATTAAACAAAATTTGTGAAAATAGGAATAATATTAGTTACATTTCCATTTATTTTATTAAATATCACAATTAAGTGAGAATAGGGGTGATTTGAAATCATTACATTATTTGGTTTGAGCTGAAGTTTTTGCCATGCACCAACTTTTAAAATAGCAATTAATTAATAAATATTCTATGTGTTTCTTAATATTTATTTTCATGTTTTCTTGGGAATATTGTTTTAATTCATAGCTTGTATGTTCTAAATATGACTTTCCATCCTATTAGTTTTTTGTAATCCCTTTATAAAAGCCAATTTCCTAACATTGTTGGGTAAGTTACTTAAAAATAGTAATCCACTACAAATGACTCAGTATTTCTCAAAAATTGTAATCAGATTACTTCACTAATTACTTCATTGAAAAAGTAATCACATTACTTATTACTTTCTAAAACACTTTTTTGCTCAACAAATTCAAAATAATATCATATTTCTTTCTTGTTCATTGTTACACACAATTCATATGCTCAGCACCTCATATTTCTCCTTCACAATGACTCGTTACATTATTCATTATTCATTATTCTACATAAATAATATATTACAAATAAGCATAACCCTATAATGTACTTAAAATCATTTAAATGAATTGAAAGTCAGTAACTGTAATCTGATTACAATAATTTAAAATGTAATCCATCACATTACTTTATTGGCCTAAAATATATTTAGATTACAGTAACTAATTACTTTGTAATTGGATTACACCCAACACTGTTCCTTAATGACATCATCCCCCAGGTAGTGACTTCATTTTTAGTGAGAAGACAACATCCAAATTGTAAAACATCGTATGACTTTTATTCCCTTAGAGACCAACCAGTCATCAACTAGAATTTCAAATGAATACAATACAGGCAAAAACCTTTAGCAAGTCTCCTATCTATCTCTTTATTTTAAGAAAGGAAATGTCTGTTAACAAATTTGGTTACTCATTCCATATACAGTATATTTATGAAATGCAAATAACTGATATATGTCAATATCCTGTAATATATGTCAGTATCCTGTTTCCTTTGTCTCGTTCCTATGTTTTCTTTCTTATGTTGGGGGTCAAACTTCGGAAAAATCGGAAGAACGCTTGTTCAAAATATTGTTTAAAACAACAGTGGTTTTCAACAACAGTGATCATCGTTAGGTTTAGTGTTTGGGTAAGGGGTTAAACTTAGGAAAAATTGTACATTTTTTGTTAGTTAGTTTATTCTTCTCTATGGGAGTAAAAGTTGTATTTTTCTGCACAAGCTAACTTCCTATGATTTTGCCATCTCATACTATTATTACAACTTGTCATGAGACCGAGTTGTAACAGTACAAACATCAGTTAGTAATAGCAATGGATTTTATGTCTCACTTAAAAAACATTCCATGCTGTTTAAAAAATAAATAAATACAGAAAACGCATTGTAATACACATTTCTAAAATGTGGTTAACAGGATATCAAATTGAGCCTAATTACAACACAAGTATTAATGTTACTGTACAACAGGAATGATCCAGACCTGCTTTATCTCTCTCTTATCAGGTTCTCTGCGGCTGTCAGAACCACCTCTCACTTTTCTGGGACTTAAGCAGACAACGGCGCTCTGTGTTCTATTATGCACATGCGACTTGGAACACGCTATTTCCTTACGTTGTATTGTAACCGTCTACTACGGGAGAATCGCTACTTTGCCATGGTCGATACTTTGACTTTACCATGATAAATGTCATATATTTTATAAGGGATGTTGTGAAGTGAGCATAGTAAGTAGACTAAACATCATCCTCAAAACTCATATATCACATTTATTTTAGACTTATTGTCATAATGCAAAAACTTATTCTGACAGTATGTCATCATTTAACATAACATAAGCAACCCTTTGTTTGCTGTTTTTAATGAATTTTTACTTGATTGGATAGTTGCTCTGTTCCGCTATCCTCTATATTGTTGCTTAGTGATTTATGCGTTTCTTGTTTACAGAGGCTGATCAGTTTACTTCCGGTCAACGTAGCCATCCATCCTGTCTGCAGCTGTTGTGTAAAGTACCTATTATTAATGGCACACACCCACTCCCACCCTCTCTCACTGGAGTGGCGTCTCCTTATTCTCTGTCCGTCCCTCTCCTACATAAGCTCTCCTCTGTGTTTGAACTCTCATCTGTCAGACTGTCCTGCAGCGGGGCTCATTGAGGGCTTCCCTGAGGTGGTGCGCTCCCGGTGTGTAGAGTCATGATAAAAGTCCACCCACAGGGGTCACCTTCAAAGTATTCTACTCAGTCTCTCTCCTCATTTTACAAATTAGTACTTTGATCACTGCCATCCACAATGGAGCTCAGCAGTACAGAGGCTCACCCCACAGGAAACAGTAGGAGTTCATTTGCACACTTTTAGTTGCTGTGTATGAAAGTAGATTTTTTTTATGAGAGCCTCATACGTTTGACAGTTATGTATGTACATGTATGGATAGATGGATAGTTTTAATCATATCTATATCACATATGGTGTAAGATGAATTACGTTCCAAATATATAGTCTCATAGAAGCACGCTACTATACCTACAATTTTGCTAAATGATTTGGGCATAGCATGTTGAACGTAACATGTCAGTTTCCTGGTGAAATGAATACTAGAGGTGCTACAACAACAAAGACTTTTATTCACTTTCACACAAATCACAATTAAAATGGCATATTATAAATTCATAAACGTACTTTTCACCCTGTTCCTCAAACAATTCTATTTTGACTTGTAAACACTTTTACTATAGCGTATGATTTGTAAGGTGATGCATTTTAACGTTTGCATTACATAACCAACTACATTTACAAGTTGTTCGCATACAATTAAACTTTCAATCCAAAAGTGTCGAAGCACCAAAATTATGTGGTTGATTCAGCAATTGTGTTTTATGTCACATTTTCTTTTTATGACACAATCAGATAGGTTTAGATTGAAGGCGTAGGGTAGGGAGGTCAGCTGACCTCCTTTGTTCATTTTACCTTAAAAACCTCATCTGTTTGGAAGAAAATGTTACTTACTTTTAGCGCATCACAGTGGATATTTTATCCTCAGAACTGCAGCAATAAGGAATCACGCAATATCATTTCCATTAGATCAGACTGGTTAATATTCAGGGTTAGGGGTTTTCGAAAAATACCTAACTGTATGGAGGGCTGCTTTAAACTCTCAATCTGAGAATGCCATTTTTGACGTACTGTGAGGATGGAAATTGGCCTTTACATCCAGCAAACTTTAATCCTCTTTCTAAAGCTATGTAAAGCTATGACTGTCTCCAGAATACCTCCTCTTCCTTTCATATTAATATTCTTATGTGCAACAGGCGGATGAGTGCCAGAGGTTGAAGGACAGACACACAGGGGCCAACAGAAGTGGAACAGGTCCTGTCCTCACCAGTTCACTGATCCCAATTAATATGTAAAAAGCATTTCCCAGTTTTATTGCAGACATTCCATAAATCAAAGACTTTCTTCTCCTTTTGAATGTTAATGTGGGATGTTCATGTGAGAGAACAAAGGGGACGGAATTGCCGTTATTGAACTAATTCCACTCCATGTCAAGCTGGCCTGATTGTTTTTACGTTTAAAGGGTAAATTAATAAGACAATTGTGTTGCCGTGTGTGGATGGGGGAAAGGAGACAGAATAGATTATGTTCGGGAAGGCTGAATACACACCATTAAACCTTTTTCAGCGTTAATTAGGTGCACAGACCTGTGCCGTGCTTACTGTACTTTTTCTCATGGGGTAACTGGATTCCACCTTTTGATAATTAAATAAGATAAATTTGTAGTCAATTTAAAAGCACAGTTCCTGCTTAACTCTTACCTATCTGCACTACATTTTTCATTACGCCACATTGGCCCAAATCTCTCTCTGTCTCTATCTGTCAAATGTGAGAAACAGGATACCACAAACTTTGCAAAATCTTGAGTCTAAACTGTTACAGGTAACAAAGGAGAGACTTCAGTTGGATTAAGATGACTTCTTTCTTAATGTATTTGATGTGAAATATATGTAAAATATAGTTGTTTAGTTAGCTTAGCACTTGAATTATGAGGTTGTTTGAGTTGTTGTTTTAGTTATAGATGTTGTAGTCTTAAAGGGATAGTTCACTCCAAAATTAAAATTCTCTCATCTTTTACTCACCCCTCATGCCATCCCAGATGCGTATGACTTTCTTTCTACTGCAGAACACAAACAAAGATTTTTAGAGGAATATCTCAGCTCTGTAGGTCCATACAATGCAACTGAATGGTGGCCAGAACTTTGAAGGTCCAAAAAGCACATGAAGTTATCCCATATCTTCTGAAATGATATGATAGGTGTGGGTGAGAAACAGATCAATATTTAAATCCTTGTTCACTATAAATTCTCCTCCCTGCCCAATAAGTGGCAATATGCACAAAGAATGTGAATCGCCAAAAACAAAGTAAGAAGAATGTGAAAGTGAAAGTGAAAGTGAAGATTTATAGTACAAAATAACTTAAATATTGATCTGTTTCTCTCCAACATCGATCATGAAGTGATTCTGAAGATATGGATTTAAACACTGGAGTCAAATGGATTACTTTTATGCTGCCTTTTTGCTTTTTGGACCTTCAAAGTTCTGGTCACCATTCACTTGTATTTTAAGGACCTTCAGAGGTGAGATATTCTTCTAAAAATCTTCATTTGTGTTCTGCAGAAGAAAGAAAGCCATATAAATCAGATTTTTGCTTCTTTTTTTAAATTAACGAGGTATGAGTCCAAATTATTTGCTGTGGTAATCTGTGGAAATTGTGGCATTTTTCTGTGGTAATCATATGTTGTATGGTTCTAGCCCTAGTTTTAGCTATACTAGTTCAGGTGTTGGCACTGGGCATGTTAGTTCCCTCTTACAGTCTTGAGTACTCAAAAAATTACGTATATTTTGTCTCGCCAGTGTAATCGAGAGAACAAGATGTTCTGAAAATCTACCTCCTCTCTCCACAGAGTGCTCTGCTGGGACAGGAACTCAGGGCAGGGCAAAATTAAATTAGCAGGTGACACTAGTTAAACTCAAGTGTGTAGAGCAGCGGTCTCCCTAGTGGGAACCCAGCACCATTTTATTGCTCATAAATAGCTACACTCTGCAAATCGTCCATTAAAAAGCATGCAGGCCCGAGGGCCATGTCAAATTAAAAACATGGCTGCCATGCCCATCAGCTTTAGGTGTGCGTAAGAATGTCCTATCAGCAGAACCTTTCATAGCTTTATAGTGTAGAAAAAACAAACATTAAAAGTAACTTGCCCATAAAACACTGGCCCCAACCCTTTGGGCATCATGAAGTTTATATGTCTTTGTCGGTGATGCCGAACTCTTCTACACCCCCTCCAAACCCTTTTTTTTTTTTTTCTGTCACTGCACCAGCAATGATGAAAAACAACATTAATCCACTTCACTTTATGCCCTCCCAGTTTGCCCAGAAGTCTTTATGATTTACAGCATCTTGTCTCTCTTGCATGTATATTTAACAGGGAAATAGTGGGGAGCAATTCGTTAAGTTACAACGTCATACATCACTTTCACGTGACTCGTTTGCGTATATTTCTGTAGCCACGAGGCACCAGTCCATGCAAAACCACTCTCTGATGTTTCATTTATGAAGCCCTACAATGGAAGTGGGTAGGACTGCCTTTTATCCTCTTACGGCTTGATTGATGGCATGACAGTTCGTTCAGTTACATTTGCTCCTCCTCCATGTGACAGTGCACGTAATGGTTGTTCCCATTTGAAGTGTACCATAAACCATCTTTACATGTTGTGAATGCAGAATACTGTAATACTTTTAGAGTAGTGCTCTCATGATCTGAGTGGTTTATTTAAGTAGCATTTGGAGAGCCAGGCAGATTTTAATTTAGAGTGTATACAGTTTGTGTACACATTTTTAATATATCAGTTTGGAAGGAGTGCGCTGGTACAGTATGCAAAGACTGTCTAGTATTATATAATTTGCAGCTGAACATGTAATTTATGAACAATCATGCAAATTTGGCCCATCATTCTCTCATGAACTGGATCTTGGACTTCATAACGTTATATTCATTATAGCTGTTCATTATGGCAATACTGCTGCGATTTCAGATTCACTGACTATGTGACAACTTTTTTTGCTTATTATGAAACCACTTCCACTTCAAGGAGAAATTAGTTGAAGTTTAGTCATCCGTAGTCAGACTTTTCACGATCAGCATTAGTCCACCTTGCAGTTCACTCTGGCCAAGAACCGCCCACTTAAGGCACGATCACATTTACCTTTGCGTGGCGAAATTCCACAGTTGAAGAAGGTGTGGGCGGACATTGAGCGTGTGTGAAACCAGCAAAAAACTGCCAAGCAGCCTCTTTTTAAAGGAATATTCCAGGTTCAATACAAGTTAAGCTCAATCGACAGCATTTGTGGCAAAATGTTGATTACCACAAAAATGTATTTCGATTTGCCTCTCTTTTAAAAAGAAATAAAAAATCGAGATTACAATGAGGCACTTACAATGGAAGTGAATGGTGCCAAATTTTGGAGGGTTTAAAGACAGAAATGTGAAGCTTATAATTTTAGAAAAGTACTTGTATTGTGTATTATTTGAGTTATGAAGTTTTTTAAATTGTCAATTTAACAGTAATTTTAGGGTTTTAGGGTTTGTTGACATTACATCATCATGTACTGTAGTTGTAAAAGGTTGTAAGTTGTCAAATTGACTATAACTTTACACAGAAAAGGTAAGTAAGCGATTTCATCACACTAAAATCATGTTAACATGCATATTGTTTGTCTTGTATTTTAACATTTATAAAGTGGCCCCCATTCACTTCCATTGTAAATGCCTCACTGTAAACCAGAGTTTTGCTTTTTTTTTTTTAAAGAAAAGGAGGGACAAGTCAAAATTTATTTTTGTGGTATTCAATATTATGCCACAAATACTGTCGATTGAGCTTAACTTCTATTGAACCTGGAATATTACTTTAATGCTCCACTTTATGCTCTGGTAAAGTAAAAAAAAACAAACAAACAAAAAAAAAACTTGCCACTAAAATGATATCATTTTCCATTGTGAATATTTAGTGTAGCTGTGTATGAAGCCCCACCCACACAGAGGTCACTACCAAACCAAGCAACTTCCTATTGGTCAAAGCACTGAATTTGACAAAGTTCACCAAACTTGAAGTCCAAATAAATTCTGCGAGGGGAAATTCTTCACCACCAGTCCATTGCACAAATTTCACAATCGCGTGAATTCCCATTGAGATGACTGAATTTTGCCATGCAAAGGTTAATGTGACTGCACCTTTAGACAGAAAGAGACCATCTGACCAACATAGAAAGTGACCAACCACATTTTGTTTTGTTTTTATGTTTTGTTTAGGAACAGGTTGGCCTGAAATTGGTGATACCCCAATAATATATCAATAATAAATTTGTTTAAATGTGTGTAGATTATTAGAATTTCTGTCTGTTGAAAACTAATACATATAATACACAGATTATTATTATTATTATTATTATTATAGTGGAATATACAGTTTTGCTCATGGAAACCTAGATTTCTTGCTACTAAGCCAGACAGAACACACCATGAATTCGGTAACAACAGGTAGAAAGTTTTGCAGCTGAAATCACTCTGTGCTTACTGAAATTAGAATCACTGACCCCAGTGGCCGAAGCTAGAAGTTTTGTTGAATGTATGGGCACATGTTTGCCGTAATTTCCGGTTGAAATGTTCACAGAATGGTGCCAAAATTTAGTATTTTTAGTTTTAAATAATGTAATACAGTCAACAGGAATGCATATTTAAGTAACCCTACCCCCTAAACCAAACCACAACCCTTCACCTAAACATCAGTCATTTTTCAGCGAAAATGCAACCTCCAAATCGTGCTCACCATTGTTTATATGAATGCTTGGTGCCAAGGGGACAAGAACCCATGTCCCGGAGGTCGCTGGCACAATGCGCTTTCAGTAGTGCTAGAGGAAAATGTATTAACACTTGAATGGGATGCCGTTTGTCAGTAAATCGGCTGAATAGGGTTGATTTTAGGGTACATGAACTTTTGATAGCAGCATGTCAATATCCCTTGTGATCATGTTGACTAAGTGCTTCAAACAAAATTTTGTGTCTTTGATGCCACTAATCTAGTAAATTATTTATTCTACCTTAAAAAATGTTCATTGTAGTATTCCGGTACCTTTTAAACTTGTAAGTTGTTAAAGTGTTGTAAAAAGTGTAAGTTGTGTAAAGCTATCCAATCAGATTAGAGCTTGACAGAGTGAGAAAAATTGCCATTTTTGTGTACAATATGCATCAGATGGTCTGCTGGCATTCCGTAGGCACGTTCTCCGAGGCTGAGACTAGCATGTTAAGACGTGGCAAAGAACATATTTTACGTTCTTTGCCAAGGTTAACATTTTTCTAAGAAATGCAAAGTGAAACATTATTTTTTTTTTAAAAAAGACTTGCATTCTTTGCTGTCCTCCTAATTAATCCTCATTTATTTCTACCTGAAATGGACACTCATTGTTTGTACTTCAGGTTAAACTGCTTAAGAAGGTTATTTTTTAATTTCTTTCTTTTTTTTTTTTTTTTTTTTTTGAGTGGCACAATAACATTAGAACAACAAAAAACAAAAGAAGTCATTGTTGTGTCCGTTGAAAAGATATTCCAGCTAAGGGAGTATCATGATTGTATTTCTTTAGCAGAATATTCAGGATGTGGTATCACAGGATATGGAGATATGGCCAGTCGCCAATGGAAGCCTTTGAAATAATGGATCAATTTCGCTCTCTCTAATGACTGTGGTGATAAGGATTTATTTAGTCAATGCAAGACCATGAGTAACCCTATTAAAGACAAAAAAAATAAAAAATAAAAACATGCTGTCTTATTGGCCGACTGTGATGTCATCCAATGATGCTAGCTTTACTACATTCTCTTTAAAGGGATAGTTCAGCCAAAATTTTTAATTATGTCACCATTTACTCACCTTCATGTTGTTCCAATCCTGTATGACTTACTTTCTTCCATGGAACTCACAACAAATATTTAGAGATGTTTAGCAGTATGTTAATCTCAGTCACCATTCACTTTATTTGCATCTTTCTTCCATTTACACAACCCTAAACCTTATATTAACAAGTGAACTGGGGTTGGTCATGTTGCATAATGTTCAGATGACCCCTTCCTGTCTAATTGAATGATTTTGGGCCATGCTTGACCATAAGAGCAATTCTCCATGCAGTCATCATTTTGATGTTCTCACCTATTAAAACTATGAAAGAAAACACACATAAGACCTGATGACTGCCGCAGAGTAATCTGGGAAAACATGGATAGCAAGAAGTAAATGTGCAGGATGAGTCATCATTATCATTATCTTTGTGTTCAGGGTCAGGTTTCTGCTGATAGACACTTGAACTGTATGATGTTTTCAGTTGATGTTCGCTCTTGTACGAAGGCTGGAATCAATACAAGTTCTTGCCCTCCCAATTTCACAAATGACGGCTGGATAAAGACAATTCGTAGAAACCGCCAAAAGCCATAAGAGCAGCACAATCCGCAACCATGATTGCTTTGCTCATGGCGGTTATTATCCAGTGTCATATATTATATTAACAATCAGAATCCCATAACCACATACATTCACACCCACAAACACAATACCGGTTTTTGTTGTCTGTACAAAGAAATAAAATAGGGCCATTGCAATTGAAACCAACCTAAATTACTGTAATGTGCCCGTATGTTTTTTATTACTGTGGTTTTTCATATATTGAAGGTTTCGGGCTGATAACATCATTCTGAGTTGTCTGCTCTCTCAGAGTTTTATTCAGGATAATTTGTAGTATTCTGTTCAAGTCAGAGAGTCTCCCAGTTGTGCCATTTTTTTAAAGCCAGGGCATTTAAACAGGGATCAGTGAAGTTATTGCAGGGTTCCGGCATGTCATAAAATATTAATATATTGATTATTGATCAGCACATTATTTTATTGATATACTTTTGACTAATCAACATATTAACATTAGCCGAGATTTATATTAGAAGCCTAACTTGCATGCTTTCCAATTCACTCAGTTGGGCTTCTGATGAATGTCTGGGGTAATAACGTTGGGAGACCACAGAGGGGTGACATAACATTTACTGAAGCAGGTCGCAAGGAAGGCACAGGTATTACAACATATGACGGGTATTTTAAAGCTCCTTGTACAGGACGCATACACACAACAGTTCTGAAGGTTTTTATACTTCTTTGATAATGAAAGTGAGGTTGATGAGTTTTCAGGTTAGTGTATGAAACTGGTTTAATTGTGCAACTGAACGATTAGAAATTATTATGCAATTTCTTTTTATGTATCTTTGAAGAGGTTTCATTCAAGCTGTAAAACCACAAATAGACGTAGCTGAAAATACATTGTGTAGGCTATATGAAAAATACATATACAAAACATATCATCCACTGATGGCTAGAGTAAATAATCTTTGTCTTTTGAGAATGATTTGCGAAACTACGAGTTATGCTCTGTGGCGCTGCAGATTCCCTTTTGATTCAGTTCACTCGACATAGCTGGGAATGTCTATGGGAAGTATCCTTCTTCACAACCTTGTCACCATTTCTTCAAAATGTTCTTCCTTCAAGACTGCAAACTTCATCTTAATCTTGGAACCCTCTCTGCTTCGCCGTCGAGATACACTTACAGTGGACGGAACTTCTCGGAAAGACATGAACAGGACGACTGTGCTCAGCGCCTGCACTGAGAGACTTACTGCTCCCCTGTAAGTTCCGGTGAAGAGTTCTCCACATTGCCGTCAAAGACGCTCTTGGTGAACAGATTCTTCACTTCAGACACTCGTCGTTGATCAACGTGGCGCTTCAGCGAAACTCCTACCTGCTACCGAGTTACTGTATCCTTTATATACAGTATATATATATATATATATATATATATATATATATATATATATATATATATATATATATATATATATATAGGATGTTGCTGCCCCTTCCCCCAGCGAGGGTGAAGGACGCGTACAAGACATGGACAAGGAGCTTCTTTGCGTCCTCGCGAGGGCAGTTGAAGAGCTCGGTCTTGAGTGGTCCCCTCCAGAAAAGCCAGAAAATCTCACCTGGATGAATGTTTTTTTGCAAACCGACATCAACAGACCGCGCAGCCGAAAGATTTAGTTGGTATGCCGGCCACCTCGCTTCACCGCCATTTTGCAATCTGTGGTCCGAACACAGGATGCGCCGGTGTTGCACACAGAGATTCACAGTCTCCTCACAAAAAACGTGATAGAGACTCTCCCAGACTGTGACACACACAGCAGGGTTTACAACCATTATTTTCTCATTCCGAAGAAAGACTGTGTTCTTCGGCTCATTCTAGATCTGAGATGCTTGAATCGCGTGCTCGTGAAGTGCCCATTCAAAATGTTAACTCAGAAAGAGATCTTATCGCACATCTGTCCTCAGGACTGGTTTGCATCAATAGATCTGAAGGACGTGTACTTTCATGTACCAACTGCACTGCATCACAGGTGGTGTTTAAGATTTGCATACAAGAGAACTGCGTATCAATTCAAAGTCCTTCCTTTCGGTCTGTCTCTGGCTCCCCGCACCTTCACGAAATGTATCGATGCGGTGCTCGCCCCATTGAAAATGAATGGTGTGCATGTTTTGAATTACCTCAATGATTGGTTATTACTAGCACAATCAGAGGAACACAGAGACTTTCTGCTTTGCCACCTCAAAAATCTGGGTCTGAATGTCAGCTGGGTGAAAATCACACTTTTCCACAGCCAGAAAATCTCCTTTTTAGGAGTTTGTCTCTACTCTGTGAGCATGCGCACGCACCTCACAAACGAGCACATACAGACCATTCTTCGGTGTCTGTCTCAGTTCAAACTGGGGAAACATTGCCACTGAAGTCATTTCAGAGAATGCTGGTGTTGCATTGGGGGGGCGTGGTCATATGTCTGTCTGCGGGAGAGGGAAAGCGTTAAGTCTCATCACCTGGGCTTTAATTACTCTAACACCTGTCTCTCATTATAGTGATGGTGGAGGGAGACCTGATAAGGCTCGCCAGAGCGGCAGAGGGGAGAGAGAGAGACAAACCAGAGTCTACGTGTCTGTTACTGCTTTCCCTCTCCCGCAGACAGACACATGACCACGCCCCCCCATGCCACAGCTGGGTTTTATGGTGGCAGCATCCACCATCATAACGTTAGGTCTGTTAAACGTGAGACCTCTCCAGTACTGGCTCAAGTGACACATTCCACATTGCGCCTGGAGCCTCGGGCGTGTGCGCATCACAGTGATTCGCTGCTGCCTGGCTGCTCTTGCACCGTGGAGAACGCCGGCCTTCTACCAACAGGGTGTTATGCTGGGTCATATTTTCAAAAGAAAAGTGGTGACCACAGATGCATCCAACACAGGTTGGGGCATGGTGTGCGAATGATGCCTGACTTTTGGCGCCTGGACAGGTGTGAAACGGGTGTGGCACATCAACCGCCTAGAACTACTGGCTGTCTTTCTAGCTTCGAGAGCTTTTCATTCCAACATTATGAATCACCACGTTCTGATTCGTTCTGACAGCACAACAGTAGTGGCATACATAAATCACCAGGGCGGACACCGATCGCCACAATTAATGAGCATGACAACGCCTCCTCCAATGAAGTGGGCATCATCTCCTCTCATTGCGTGTGACAGATGTTCCAGGTGATCTAAATTTCAGAGCGGATCTGTTGTCATGCCAGGGAGCATTACCACGGGAATGGAGACTTCATCCTTAGACGGTGATGAAGATTTGGGAAATATTCGATAAAGTCGACCTAGTCGCCTCCGTGGAGCACACTACTGTCCCCTTTGGTACTCCATGTCCCAAGCCCCGCTAGGTGTGGATGCGCTGGCTCACAAATGGCCGGCAAAATGCAAGTATGCATTTCCCCTGGTGCGCCTCCTTCATTCTGTCATCTGCAAAGTTCGAGTGGACATGGAAACAATTCTGTTAATTGTGCTGAAATGGCCCAATCAGTCCTGTTTTCCGGAGATGATAGAAATATTCCCTCCTTGAGAAATACCGCTGAGGAGAGACCTTCTCTCTCAAGCACAAGGCACAATTTGGCATCCCCAGCCAGAGCTGTGGAACCTACATGTGTGGCCCCTTAACAGAGCACATCAGACAAGCAGGAATTGGCTCAGTTGTTGATGAACACTATTTTACAGGCTAGAGCACCATCCACAAGATGCCTCTATGCACTTAAATGGCGTGTGTTTGCAAATTGGTGCTCTTCATGTGGTAAAGACCCGGTGAATTGTCCCATAGCTGAGATTTTGGCATTCCTTCAAGAGCGGCTGGACACTGGTCTTACCCCATCAACACTCAAGGTTTATGTAGCAACTATCTCAGCATACCACGCCTCTTTGTTAGGCAAACATAATCTAGTCATAATGTTCCTTAGGGGAGCGAGGCGTTTGAACCCCCCTTGCCCTGCTATGTTGTTGACTTGGGACTTAAATCTGGTGCTGAAGGCTGTTCTCTCTGGTTCGAGCCATTGGAATCTGTTGAGCTCCGGGTGCTTTCCTTAAAAACCGCACTCCAATTGGCTTTGGCTTAATTTAAACGGGTGGGTGACATGCAGGAGCTGTCGACTGACAGCTCATGCCTGGAGTTTGGTCCAGATCTGTCAAAAGCCACCATTAAACCTAGAAAAGGCTAAGTGGCCTAAGGTTTTATCAACGTCCTTTAGGGCTCAGGTGGTTCATTTGCAAGCCTTTTCCCCCCACTGTTTAAATCGGATGAAGAGCAATCTATGCATATGTTATGCCGGTGAGGGCATCGCATACATATGTAGAGTGCACCCGTCAGTTTAAGCTGTTGGATTAGCTCATTATTTGTTATGGAGAACACACAAAAGGAATTCCAGTCTCCAAACAAAGGCTCACTCACTGGATCTTTGATACGATCACCCTCGCTTGCAAATCACAGGCCGCGAATTGCCCTATTGGTGTCAAAGCGCATTCGACCAGAGGCATGGCCTTGTCATGGGTGTGGACAAATGATGTGTCCTTACAGGACATATGTTTGGCAGCAGGATGGTCCTCACAAAACACATTTGCAAGATTTTATAACCTGGACATGGCGTCCATCTCCTCACAAGTCCTCTCTGTATAGAGCGCTTCTTACATTCAAGCGGGTGAGCCCAAGCCCTTATTACAGGAGGGCTACCGACTGTAATCAACACAGCCACCTAATTATATGCTGTTGAACTGCCCCTTTAAAAGTCATAAGCACTCCCATAAGAAAAAAACCTACTTTTCCAACCATGTTGTGAGAGGGTTCATAAACTATAGTGTGTATATCTATATGGTATATCATATAAATCTCAGACTACATTAATTTCCATTTGGTGTCCACCATGTGGGACTATTCATTTAAACTTAAATATGACTTATAAGTCATCGGCCTATGGCCTGAGACTCCTTATGAATATCTCTATTTAGTGTTATAACTCTGGGAGTATGATTTCATGTAGTGCGGCGTGATGGGATACAGCAATGTCGAGTGAACTGGTAACCTCGGTTCCCTGAGATGGAGGGAATGAGACATTGCAAAAGCTGGCCGCACTACTACTTCAGAGTTTCATAATACGCGTGACTTGTCCCTTAGTAAGAAAATTTGGAAGAAATGGTGACTGAGCGCCAGCTTATATAGGCCAACTTCGTGCCTGAAGGCTGTGAAGAAGGACACTCCCCATAGTGCTTACAGCATTGTCTCGTTCCCTTAATCTCAGGGAACCGAAGACGTTTTTTAAGCAGCCTCAAGAGACGGTGAGGCCCCGCTATGTATGTACCTTCATTGAAAATAATTATTTAGAATTTTACAACACGTCATGTCATCCGCCAGACACGTCCGGTGTACAACCCCCTTTAATTTACCCTGTCACACACACTTTACCAAAGTTGTGCTGAGAAATATGTTTGAAAACACAAAGATTATTGTGCAACTGGTAGCCCTGTTTATATCTGAAAAAATCCCGATATATATTGATAATCACTGGGAAAATCTTCAGATTATCGATGTGTAAAAAAGGCATAGATCCCATGCCTATTGTCTGTTAATCATTGATTAGCATAGTTTAGCATTATTTACATAACTATTGGCGTATATTGGATTGGCGTAGTTTTAGATTGAAAGTCTGGGTCATGGACAAGGTTAAAACAGTCAAATGTATACATAGAAAGCATTTGAAAAGTACCAAAAATACTGAAGTCCTAATAAAAAGTTTCTAATTCAGTTTTTATGAAATCGTCAACCCCTGGGACAATAAAAAGTGCCCAAAGTGAAATGAAAGTTTTTATTATTTTTAGTTTGTTTTAAGAGCTTGACAGCACTCAATCCCATTCGCTTATGTTGCATGGAAAAGCGCATTCTGCCTAGTGTCTCTTTTTGTGTTCTACTGAAGAAAGTCATAAGAATTTTGACACGAGGGTGAGTAAATGATGACAGAATTTTCACAATTTCTTTAAAGGACCTCAAATGTCAAGTGTGAGAGATACTATGAGAATGGTATGAGAAGAGAAATGGACAGACATCTTGAATCATAAAGTCTGTTATTGATAATGAAGTCTCACTCTAGAGAAAAACTCTACCACTTGATTGAAATGCTTCCTGCTACAACACTTTGTCATGTTCTGTCGACTGTAATTACCCCCTAAAATTAAATGCTTATTTTAGAGAAATATTCATTTCGGGACATATGATGAAATGGGTGATGAAATATGTTTATTTGCTTATTTATTTGTTTACACAAAATAATAACTGCTAATTTAAAATGCAAATGAAAATGTCTCCAAGAAAGGAATCCTTTTTTATTTGGGGGCAGACACAGTAGATTTTTTAGCCTTTGCCACGTAAACAAATGTGATCCTTTTTTCCTTCAAAAACACCCTGACATATCATCGCATACCAATTAATAAATTGGAGTAATTATTTTACCATATATTTCAGTCACAACATGATGGACCTCATGTCTCCTTTTCGTTCCTCTTTGATTTATTCTGTACGGGAATTTAATTTAAACCTCATTACAACTGGTAAATGAGAATGCTGTGTCCATTTCACAAGTAATAAAAGCAATGACAATCTGCGGCGAGAGAAAAAGCCCACGTGGATTGTTATTGGAAATGTAAACACACATAAATAAAACTTCACTTGTGGAACATCTTGCAGTGGTTCACTTTGAGGTTGTAAATTGCTCTAAATACACATTTATAATTAGCCAGTTAAAAGTCTACTACTGTTAAAAATATTTACAGTATACAATAAAAGAGATTTTTGCACTCTTGTACTAATTCTACAAATAAAGAAGTAATAAGATCTGAAGGAAGAAAGTATGTTGTACATAAACTTTGTGTGCTTTGGGGTAAGGCGTAAACATTAATTTATTGCCTGCATTATTTGCTCTACATGACATGGCAATTACGTAAACATTCATATCCAGTCTAAACAGATACTGCTTATAATAGGCATTTTGGTATGCTTTATTTTAAATATAAGGGTTTATGTTATATTAAAAAACTCAAAGTGTCCATATGCTGTAATGTGTCAATTACATATAAATCAGCTAATTTAGAAGCAGACGGTGAGCATTGTAAAAAACAGTTGTCTGCAGCCCAAATAATGGTACTTACTGGCATAGATATTATGTAAATAACAATATCCGCAGTCAATCCAATTTTTGTCAGTAGTTATTTTGTTAGTCTTGGTCTTGATTAGATATTTTTTTCTTAAAGTTCCGGAGGGTGAGTTAAATTCATGCCAACAGAAGGCAGTTGTTCAGTTAAGACATCTGTGAAGAGATCAGTTTTGACCTCTGTTGCTGAACAGCTTTAGGTGTGATTAGAAATCATGCACTCTTTTACGCGCTGGCTGCTATTGATGATGATTAAACAAATGGCAAAAATCTGACTCACAATGGCATCAGATTAAACTGTGCCCACACGCTGACTATTGAACTAACTGAAACTCTGAATAAAAGTGTCTGCCATATGAATAAATGAAAGCTGGTGGTCTGACTAACAGTTCCAAAGTGACTTTACAGTTCATTTAAGGCATTACATTCATATAGTATGTGCATTTTCTAGGAATGGAATCCATGGCAAATTAAGACCTTGATTTAGTATTGATTTCATAATGATTTAGAATTTATTGCTGTCTCTTAATTTTTGCTGGTTTTACTGTTACATTCAACAGCAATAAATTCCAGTTTTATGTGGTAAGCATGAGATGCTTCAATTGCTTTTTTTTTTTTTTTTTTTTTTTTTTTAATGGATCGTTCAGACTCTAAATTCTGATTGGATGAGCCAGAATCGAAGACTTTATTTTTTCATATTCATATTCATTACACTTTGTAATAAGTTATTATTCTTTGTAACAAGTTGCTGTGCTGTTTCAAATGGGTCAAATATTAATTAATTAATTATTATTAATTTAGTAATTATTAATTATAATTATAATTTTTAATTAAATAAATAATAAATAACTCGTAAAAAACGTTAAAAAATAATAATAAAAATGTAAATGTAAAAATGTAAACATTTAGTTTTTAACGTATTTTTAAAATTCAAATTATATTGATTTTTTTCATTAAAATTGTATTTTCTAGGCCTGGAGCAGTCATGGACAATTTATAAAATGAATATTAATTTGTCTCTAAAATATCTTATCTGCTAAATATTGCTCTTGTATATGGTAAAAACTGCTTGCAAGCCAGAGTAATTTTAGTTTTGTGAGAGAAAATTGTTCTGTTCAGTTGGTTAAAGAAATCAGTCAAACCAGTTCTTAATGATTAATTACTAGGGAGCCTGGGTAGCTCAGCGAGCATTGACGCTGACTACCACCCCTGGAGTGAGTTCAAATCCAGGGCGTGCTGAGTGACTCCAGCCAGGTCTTCTAAGCAACGTGCTCAACAAGCCACGTGATAAAATGCGCGGATTGACTGTCTCAGATGAGGAGGCAACTGAGATTCGTCCTCACTACGCCACCACAGGAACTTAGAGAGCATTGGGAATTGGGCATTCTAAATTGGGTAGACAGGGGAGAAAAAGTCAATAAAAAATTATTGATCACTGAATCGGAATTCTAACGATTTTTAAAAATCCTTATCCAGTGATTATAAACAACTGGAAAGGCAACATGTTGTTTCCGAGAGTTCCAGTACCCTTGGATTGGCCACATTATGCCAACTCACTGACAAGTGCCATCTGCTATCAGACATTTTTGCTTTGGCTTCAGCATGTTTACCTTACCTTGTGGCATGACCTGAAGCACACTGCATCAGTAGTGAGGGAGACCTGGGTTCGAATCCCACGTTGAAACCAGGAAGTAACTGCATTTGCATAATCAGTGACAAGCGCGATTCAGAGGTTGCATTTTCCCCCCTGACATTTCATTTTTACTCCACTAATGGTTATGTTTAGGTTTGGGGTATGGGTTTTGGGTTGGGGAGCACAGTTTATAAAATATGCATTCCTCTTCACTGTATTACAGCCTGTACAGCTGAAAACAACTCATTGCACAACTCGTCTTTGGCACCCCTCCGTGGACATTTCACCCGGAAAATGGAGCTCACAGGTACCCATATATGCCCAACAACACTTACCACTTTGGCCACTGGGGCAGTGTTTTTAATTTTGGTAAGCACAGACTGATTTTAGATAAAGAAAACTCAACAGCATACAGTCAATAGTAAAAAGTTAAATGGTTAATAATAGGTGAAGGCACTATATTACTTGGTGGAAGAATGTTTTTCAAATTACAGTAACCCACGGCCTCTCGTGGCTTATTGCTTTCATAATTATGTTGATTTATCATATTCCTATTGTTTGCTCTAGTTTGCAAATCAGACCACAACAACTCTTCCTTTAGCATGGTCACACACTCTCTTCAGCATACATTGTACATCCTTCATTTAACATCTCTGCCGTTAATTGATTTTTAGTTGCTTAAACTTTCATCTGATAAAACATCACGTTCTACACAAAGGAATTGGTATATTTTGGCAAACAAACCTTCGCAAAGCATTTCTCTGTAACACCAACCATCACACTCGCTAACTTCTATTCTCATTGAAGAATTTGCCGTTAAAGATTAAACAATTCCACACATTACAGCTGAGCGAGAGAGAGAGAGAGAGGAGAGAGAGATTTCTGAGACAAGGTAAGCGGGAAGGCCAGTACATTAGTGAAGTACACATTAGTACACATGAGAAGAGTTTGAATGTAGCTGTGTTTATATGCGCAGGGAAAAGGGGATATTTTGCCCGAGGTATCATGTCAGTCAAACTTAGCATTCAACTCCCACTGAAAGTGTCTCAAATCTATCGATGCAAATGAGCTCTCTTTATTTCAATCCCTCAGTTTTTCTTTCTCCCCTTTTGTCTCATGGTAGATGTGGGTATCAGAAAAAAACAATCTTCCAGTTCATTAACAAAGTGCCTTAGAGAGCATGGAAGTGACAGAGGAAGCCGAGAGGAGAAACAAAGAGTGTTTGAAAACAATGGAGAGGACTGCGAATGGCGAGGGCCATGATCTCCCTGTGGGATCCAAAGAGAGAAAAATACATTTGCTATAATTTCCTAATGGAGAACAAGCTTGTTAACTACCGTTCTGCTGATTTTTTTGCTCTCTCTCTCTCTCTCTCTCTCACCTCTGTGTGTGCTCTTTGTAATCTCGGAGGCCAGTTGTTTTTTTTTCAGAGAACTCTTAGAATGTATCCACCATGGGATCTTTATTGCAATGGAAAAACACACAAAGGGCGCCATGTTGCATTACCACCATTTAGAAAGTCTCTCACAGTTGCAGTATACAAAGAAAGTACGAGGCAGGTGAAGGGGTGGATTTTCGAAATCCTTTTATTTTTACAAGTTATACCTTATCTTTTATCATCCTCATTTATTGTTATTATATTAATACATTTTCTATTTTTTCTTTTACTATAAGGTGCAAGTAACATGTATGTAATCTGAGGGGTGACTGAGGGTCTGGCCCATGCCAGGAGTGTAGTAACAGTGATTACTCATTTAGCCTGGCTTCTGGAGAATATGCATTTACTGTATCTTGTATTTATTCACAAACATATGGTAAATGGTCTGCACTTATATAGCGCCTTTTTTTAACCTTAGTGGTTCCAAAGCGCTTTACACTGTGACTCATTCACCCATTCACACACACAGTCACACACCAATGACAGCAGAGCTGCCATGCAAGGCGCTAGCCTGCCATTGGGAGCAACTTGGGGTTCAGTGTCTTGCCCAAGGACACTTCGGCATGTGGAGTCATGTGGGCCAGGAACCGCTAACCCTGCGATTAGTGGCCAACCCGCTCTTTTTTCTTTTTCTTTGTCTCTGTGAGTCCGGCGTGTACTGTTGCAACACTGTTGGAGACATGTTTTTTGCCTCACTCTCAAAGCTGTCAAAAGATTCATGTAGGCTTGCCACATAATTCCTCAATGAACCAACCAAATCAACAACTTTGCATAAATCCAAATCAACTGCCTGATGAGCAGTGCTTGTTCCCTGAATTTGGTGGAGTATGTTGTTCCCCATAGTACACAAAAATGCATTCTCTAGTTTTTCCATTTTCCTGTTAAGTGCCCTTGCTTCATCATCGTTATATTCTGTTTAGTGTCACTGACTATGTTCAAAAGAGACTCGTGAATCTTGACATAGTTCTGGGTCAAAGCTTTGGTAGCTTGAGCAGACCATCTCATGTCAGACAGACTTTTCAAACTCTCTATCCTTTGATTTTCATTTGGTTGTAGCCCTGAGTTATGATCTGCCACCGTAAGGCGATTTTGATGCAAAAGTAAAAAGCACCTGAACAAAATTAAAGAAATCCTCCATCTCAAAGCAGTGATTTACACTGTTAACACGCACCAAATTTAAAGTGTGGGCAATGCATGGTACCCATTCAATCAGGGGATTTATCTCTTTCATGCGTGCTTGTAACCCTTTATGAGTGCTTGCCATGTTGGCCGTATTGTCATAGCATTGTTCTCTGCAGTTGTTAATATCAATTCCCATCTCTTCCAAAACAGTGATCACCGTTCGGCAAAGAGACTCTCCTTTGTGACTTTGGATGGGCATAAACATCAAACATTCCTCGATGCAACCACTAGGTGTCACAAAGCGCATGATGAAAGTTAGTTGGTCAGTGTGTGAAACATCTGGAGTGGAATCAGTGCTGATTGAAAAGTACTTTGCTGTTTTAATCCGACTTATTATTTCAGAATGTACCTACTGGCCCATCAATTTAATAATTCCAGACACATTTTTGAGGAAAGATATTAAGGCGTTCCCTGCCCGGTGATGTCATATTATTTAATGTGAGCCTTCAGACAGAATCAAACTCACTGATGGCTTCGAGGATCCCCATGAAATTCCCATTTTCAGGGCACTCGAAGATTTCACCCTGCCCCCTAAATGGCAGCCCTCGCTCTGCTAGTAGTTTAACCACAACTACCACCCTTTTCAAAACATTAGTCCAATATGCACATTCATTGTGAAATTGTTGAATAAGAGCTGAATCTATCTGACCCCTTTCAGCATTACGGTGAACATAATCAATAATGTCCTTCTTGTGGCATTCCGAGCCCTCAGTTTCACACAAGCATACGGTTTCATTTTTCCAGTCACTAAAACCTACGGTCAGTGCGGACTGGTTGTTGCTATCCCCAAATAACTTGCTTGTAAAACAAATAATTTCCCTTTTGACGGCTAGTATAACAGCCATTCCCTTGAGACAAACTCATTATTGGCAAGTTTTCCTTGGAAGAGAGATTTTGAAAAGTACCTCTTTTGGTGTTTGTATTTTTTTTCAGTTGCCATAAAACTGGCATTTTTGTTTTGGCTTGATTCCGGTCCCAATTTTGCCCAATATGCCCGCATTTGTTCATTTACTTCACCCCAGTCAGCTGGATTGGATAAAATGTACATTTAAGTGGATAATGCAGGGACATTGGCTGGCTCCTTACTACTGTCATCTTGTTCCACATCAAATTAAACAGCTTTCGGCAACTCGGATATGGTGGTGATTATTGATGAAGCTGTG
Organism: Myxocyprinus asiaticus; assembly: GCF_019703515.2. Lineage (NCBI taxonomy): Eukaryota > Metazoa > Chordata > Actinopteri > Cypriniformes > Catostomidae > Myxocyprinus > Myxocyprinus asiaticus. The sequence continues at coordinate 6,186,096 of NC_059361.1, forward strand.
GATGTGGTAATGGATGGTGGCATACCCCTGGTACCTCATGATCTGCAGCAGGCTCTGTTTGAACTCTCGAAGACCTGACGTTATCTGTAATTGACGGGGAAGCTGACGAGGAGGTAGACAATGATGATAACTCATCATTTTCAGGTGCAGGCTCAGAACTGGTTGGATGGTCAGTACCTGTGATCAAACTAGCTGCAGCCGTTGACACTTTCTCTCCTCACCTGGGCCACTGATTCTGTAATCCGGTGGCAGCCGTGGATTATTTAAAAGAACCTGTTAATTTAGGTATATTTTGCAAAAGTTCTCTTCCTCGCTGCTCTTTTTTATTTTGCAAAAGTTCTCTTCCTCGCTCCTCTTTTAGCTTTTGAGCCTTGTGCTTTTGTGCTCCACTCTCGAATTTTCTTTCTGATGTCTTTAGACCTGGCTAACTCATTTGTTTCAGGTTGTAATGAGATGAGGTTACGTTACATTGCGTGAATTTGCGGCAATGACGTTAAAGCTTGCTAATTGGCTATTTTTAAAACTTCTTGACCAGTAGCGATGCTTGTTGCTGTTGCTGTAGCATTGCATGTATTTCCCCCTATTAATTATTTCTAGTTGTTTGTTAACTGATTAATGGGGGAAAAACATGTATTTGAGATGATATGAATTCAGTTTAAAAGTAAAAAATATTTTTTACAATCCAACAACAAGCAGAGGTCCTTGATCACTGTAGGCCCCTAGGCTACAGCCCAGGTTAGCCTGTGCATTAATCCGCCCCTGGTGCCGGGGGTCTGGCAGTTATTGTTTGATCTCAAAGTAATTTTTGTAAAAAAAAAAACATGTATTTAAAGTTAACTTCAACCAAAGCTAAAGAAAAAGGAGTAGTTCACTCACCCTCATGTTTTTCCAAACTAATATGACTATTTTTCTTTAGTGCAACACAAAATATGTTGTTCTTTATAGGTGGGCTTCTAGAAAGTAAAGACTTGTTAAAAAATTTTTCACACTCACTCACTCACTCACTTATTATTTATTTATTTTTTTGGTCAATGTCCAACAATGTATGTACATGCATCACAGGAGATTTATGTAATTTTTTTAAAATTTTGTTCTGTAATTCTTAAAGTCATGAAAATTACCATCATAGTGTCATTTCCAGCACATCTCAATTCTGTTTTGTGTTTAATAGAAATCTGTGGTGGAAATGACACTGATGGAAATGACATTTTTCCCATTTGTGAAATAAAATGGCCAACTGCTTAGTCTGGCTAATGCTAATTTCATAGCCTACATTTCGTATCCTAAATAAATAAATAAATTATATATATATATATATATATATATATATATATATATATATATATATATATATATATATATTACACTTTTTGCATAATTTTACTAAATTACAGCTTTATTGGAAATTACAGCCAATAAAAATGTTCTGCTCACAACTGATATTTACCTTGATATTTTCTCTGTTTTCTTTAACCATTACTTATCTCATATTTCATCTCATGCTCTTCACTGACACTTTTGTTGATTTGGTTAACCAGTAGATCAACTTTATTAGGGGCAAAATTGTTTGGTGTGGTGGAAAGGATGCCACAACTGTGGGACAGTCGTGATTAAAAATAAATAAATAAATAAATTATAATAATTTTTGCCAATAAATATTGAAATGGTTTCTGTTTATTTCACTCTTTGTGTAGATTATCATAGTTTTAGGCCGCATCATTTTAAAACTGTAAAAAAGTTTTTAGTTACCTAACATTATCGCAGTTATGCAGTTATGGAGAGCGTTTTCTAAATGCTCTATTTTCGGTTTAGGAAAATGACATTCTATTGACATGAAAGACATAAACGGATAAACTGATGCATTTTCAAACTAAAACATATTGGTGTGGACATGGCCTTAATGTAATAATTTGCATTTTTATAATAGATTTTCATAGTTCAATATTGAAAGTCTGTGACAAGGCAAAAACAGTAAAATCTATACATAAAATGCAACAGAAAAGTACTAGAAATAAATGATGAAGGCCTGGTAAAAAGTTTCCATTTCAGTTTTAATGAGACCTTCATATAACAAAAAGGAAAAAAAAAAAAAAAAAAAGTTAAAATCTATTTGTTTGAATAAAAATCACCCCTGGAACATGAAAGTGCCCAAAGTTGAAGAAACACCCATATAAATGTAAGAAATATATTATAAGTAGAGCTGTCAGAATTAAAGCGTTAATGCATGCAGTTGATTTAATAAATTGAACGTGTTCATTTTTCTTAATCGCAATTAACGAATTTACCATTAATACAACGTAAACACATGTTGGGCGGGTGGAAACTTTGCAATGTGTCCCGGAGTCATTACACTGACATACACACCACAAATACATAAAAACACATACACACACACGCACACGACTGCGCTTAGTGATAAAATGATGGAGAAAGGACCTCTTAATGCTATTTGATGTACAAAACAAGCCTAGATGGGACTATTTTTCAGCCTATGAAGGGGCAATTTAATTACCACAGAAGCGCGTCAAGTCTTAACTATCACCAAAACGCAGAATGAGACATTTCTGTCTGCAGGTACTTTTTATGTAGAGTTCAAAGTGGCACTTGATGCTGGTGCTGACACCCTGATGTGAATCATGAACATGGTTTCACAATTGCTGTAACAAAGCGGATAGCCACAGTCTGCTGGCTGATTAATATTGTGGAGGATGAGAGATTACGTGATTTAATGCCCAATGCAATGAATATGCAACCTATGGGGAGACTAGTTCTTTCAATTAGTCAACCTCCCAATTAGACTTTGGAAATGTTTAATGTTACTTGCATTGGCGCTATTTTAGGTCATTTCAATCTTTATACTGTAGATGGCTTTGTTTGAAAAATGTTAATAAAGCATTATATTTTTACACATTGTGTTGTTTTCTTTCCTAAGATGGAAATAAATCAATTTTGACAGGAAAATAAATATATTTAAAGTAAAATTTTAGCACTTTCAAAATTGGCGATTAATTGCGATAAATTACAAAAAGTTATGCGATTAATCGTGATTAAAATGTCTAATCAACTGACAGCAATAATTATAAGGCATTATGAATAAACCTCTTCTACTGTATATAATGCATTAAATACAAACTTAACGTAAAGTGTAACCCAAAAGAAATAATTGGTTATTAGTTATTTGATGGATAAAAATTTAGTGCACTTCATATCAGGGAAACACCATGTTTATTACATCCTTGTAATTTTGAAGTTGATTTAGCAGCTCGAGAGCTGAGTCTCGGGCTGATAACGGCAGCTGTCTCTCTCCGAGGGCTGGGATGCAGATTAAGGGTGGATTAGTTGCTCTGGGCTTTTTGCATGTGTTGTTATTTCAAGAAGGATAGTGGCCAGGCACCAGACATGATGCCCTGCGTGTTCAAAAGGGCCCTTGTGTCCCAGAGTTCTGCCCCCTTAAGCACCTCACAAATTAAATCGCTCTTTCTCGGCCACATGCAGCTTAGTTTGTCACTGATTGCTTGAGGCTTCTTGTAAAGATTGAAAAAAGAGTATAATAAAATGGACAGTTCAGATTCTGAATTCTGATTGGTTGTGACACATCTGAAGATGTAAAATAGTTGATATATACACACCTATGGCTGAAAATTACTTGAATTTGATAATAAAGCTAATTGTGTGTCATTTCTTTTAAATTGTAAAATACTTTCTCCTATCTCAGCCTAACTTGCAGAAACAACTATAAATAGGTTTGTAGTTGGATTTTCCCGAAAAGTGTCAACACAGTGGCAAGTATTGAATAAAGTATGTGTACTTACCGTCTTTCATGAGGGAATGAACTAAAATCCCATGAAGCATTGTGGATGATATAATCAAATAAATACAAATGGAAATATATAAAACTATTGATTTTAGGTTGTTGATTATAAGTATAGAATCATTATGTTTTACATTTATTGCAAAATATTCAGATATATACCAATGCAGTTTGAGAGTGTAGTCAATTCTCTGATTGTTGGATCTTTCTCAGCAGGATCATGGGTAATGTAGTTAATCACCACAAATTCAGCTAAACACATTTTTCTTTGTGCTTTCGTGATGTGGCCCCTACAGGTTGCTGAAATCAACACAAAGCAACCACACCTGAGCACCAGGGGGAAAATAGAAAAGAAAAAATGGAAAGAGAGATGTCTCTGAGAAAGTTTGAGAGAGGCAGAGAGATGTTTTAATGACTGTTGACTGTTTAATCCATTGGTTGTTTAATATTATATGAAGGGTCACTTTTAGGAAAAAGACTATGAATGATAGAAGTAGATTGTGCATTTTTGTGGCTATCTGAGTTCATTATGTCACATACTGTGTTTATCCATCGCCGAGAAAGAGAAACCCTTAGGATAGAAAAATTACAAATGAGATCTCATTGTTATTTTAGCTTTTTCACCTGCGATTCATTGGAAAGCAAATGAAGACTTTTGCTTAAGTAACCTGCTTGCTAAGAAATAGACCCCAGTAATCTGACATGAGTCTAAGTGATCTCAACTGTGTCTCAAACTGTGCTGAGATTTGCCAACGCAGTCTCATGACTTGTAATAATTCAAACAAGTTGTAAGATGTTGTACAACTTGGCTTGTAAGAAAAGGTATTCCCATAGAGAACAACCAATTAGCAAACAGAATTTCACATCAATACAATACAGGCATCATATTTTAGATAGCCTCCTATCTTACACTATATTTAAGAAAGGAGATGTCTGTGAACAAATTTGGTTACTCATTACATATTTATTTATGCAATTCCAAAAACTAATATAAGTCAGTAACCTGTAATACACTTCCCTCATCTCGTTCCAAACCCCAATGGTTTATTTCTTCCATGAAAGAAAAAAACAAAAAAGAAAAGTTTTCATATCTAAGTCATGGTTAGGTTTACGGCTTGGGTAAGGGGTTAGACTTTATGGTTAGGTTTAGATTTGTTTTAAGAGAGGTTTTCTGGTTTGTTTAATTTTCTCTATGGGAAAAGAAGTTTTTTTTTTGTCCAAGCCAACATTTTTTTTAATTTATTTTGTTTTTAATGGAGTTGAAACAGTGCTGACTGATAGCATCTACAGAAGCATATACCATTGAATAACAACCTCGGAGCTCACAGTGGGTCTGTCTTTAAAGGTTTATAAGATATTATGAAAAATCAGCCTCAAGTGACTTGATTCGTTAAATAACTGTAAAATAATCTACAAATAAGAATAAACTGCCATACATGCACTCATTTTGGAGTAAAGTACAGCCACATTCCTAGCTTAATAGCTCTCACAGCTCCCAATGATCAGACATGTTGTTGTGTTCTCCACTGGAACTGGAAGAATGCTTATGAAACCTCAGCAGGCCTATCTGAAATGTTTCTTAGAAGAAAGGCATCTCCCTGAGCCATTGTGTGGCTCATTATTTAAAATAACATTGAGAAAAGTCTCTTTCAGCCTGGTAATTATCCTGCGTGGATGAGCGAGAGAGGATTAGTGAATACTCTGATCCGAGTGAAGCTGCCGTTTCTTCTCTGTTTACGCAAAAGCTCCGCCACAGCAGCTTACCAATGCAATTGGACAATATCTTCCTCTAAATGAATTACATGCTCTATTTGAGGGGTTGAATCGAATTAGAGAATGGTGAGAAAGCAAACATTGCTGCACTTAGAAAAGTTTTTTAATGATTCCTTTGTTTTCAGCAAGCAGAAAAATAGATTAGATCTTAAACAAATGTTTTTCTTTTTTATTTCTTTTTTTTTTTTTTTTTTACCACCTCAAAGAAATGCTGCCATAGGCCACACTATAAAAAGAATAGACTTATGCAAGAAGGAAAGGACGTTGATGAAATCTAAATGGAAGGGCGCGTGTATGTATCAAGGAGTCATGTTATCTGATATGAATACTTTTGGTAAAGCTACTTTCAAACTGAAACTACAAGCAATTCATCATTCGAAGAAGCTAACTTTGAATTAACTTCTCTGTCTTAGTTTGACAGAGTAACTAACTATATTGAAACAAAATAATAATACAAAATACTCAAAGAAAAAGAAATGCAGTGTTTATCTGGCTTGAAATCCAGCCTGATCACACGGTAAATTCGCCGACAGTAGGTCGAAAGTTCTGCTGATGAAATCGGATTTTGCTTACTGAAATCACTGCCCCCCAGTGGCTGCAGGTGGAGGTGTTATAGAGATGAAATGTCCACAGGGTGGTGCCAAAATATTTTATACATATTAATTATATTGCAACATTAATAATTTTAATAATGGCTATAAAATAAGATCAGATGCCATTAAGATTTTTTTATACTACACTTCACACTTTTCAGTTCTCCTGCTGTACCCAGGTGTACTTCCCTAAAGATACAATATTATTACAAACTCTCCTTTGGCTGAGGTTTTGTGTGCGAATAGAGATGCAAGACTTGTTTCTCCCCTCACATGGTATGATCTGTGTTATTTTCTCTTTTACTTTTTTACCTTTGACAAGCAAGTGCAAGCTTTACATGTCACATACAGAGGTTGCAGTATAAATGTCGAACAAACTGAGTTGTTTTTATTTGTATTTATTTTTTATCCCCTTTTTTTCCCCAATTTGGAATGCCCAATTCCCATTACTGAGTAGGTCCTCATGGTGGCGCAGTTACTCACCTCAATCCGGGTGGCAGGAGGACATGTCTCAGTTGCCTCCGCTTCTGAGACAGTCAATCCACGCATCTTATCACGTGGCTCCTGGGAAGCTATTACCTGTCATGATAGTGCAGCTCCTATCTACTTGAATGGGGAAAGACCGAAATCTCCAAAACGGTTGATCAAGATTACGATCAAAGAACATATTTCAAATCAGAAGTAAAATCTGACAACATTGGTATCATAAGTTGTGCTTCTTTACCTCAGATCACGTTCAAAACTGAAGTTTCCCAGCTTGTATAGCTAATGCGCATGCATGTTCTTGAGCTGATTGAAAGGAGATGTCTGTGTCTAAAAGGTGATTGTTTTTTTTTTTAACATGTAACGTCCTTTCTACATCCATTGACAGTTGGCTGACGTTTCTCCCATTCATTTTAATAGAAGTGGCCAATCTCTGCAAAATAATCTCTGGCACATTTGAGCGCTCTAGCCTTTCAAAGTTTATTCTTTTGACTGCAAGCCCATACGGATGCATACACACTACTACTGCTTTGTGACACACATGTCTAGAAAAACTGGGTTGCATGTGGACAGTAGGCATGCACTGTGCTGATGACGTAATTTGCTTCATGCACACTTTGCGTGAGATGTAGCAGCATGTGGAAAACCAGTGTATACTTAGGCCTTTACTCTCTCTCTTTGTTCCACTTTCTACACAATGTAATTTTGATCTTCATTGTCACTGTGTCTTCTTATAATCCCCTTGGCTTTGTTCTCTCCTGGTTTGAAGGTCTTCCTGTAATTGAAAGTGTCCTACTGGACCTGTAGATTGAATGTTGTCCCCATGGCTGGATGTTACAGTCTCTGCCTGTTATTGCTGATGGTACTCATCTCTTGGACTCTTGGTATGTAGCTCAATGCTCTTGTGTTATAATAATGGAAGGTCTGCCAAAAGATCAAACTGACAAAAAAAGCAGACAAAAAAAAAATAAATAAAATAAAGAAAAATAAAAAAAGGAATATGCTTTAATTTGCTACTTTTTATTCTGTTACATCCTCACAATGTTTTTAAATACACATTAAGATACATTTACTGATGTATTTTTTAATGGTTTTAGTCATTGGTGTCTGTATAAAATATTAACATGGACTGAGTGCTCTTATTTGTTAGCAGTTATCCCTCACTAACCTCAAACTTGGCAAATATACACTTTAGAGTCAACATAAAGTTTAAATTAACCCCGTTTACATTCTTAATATATGTGTCTGGTCTTACTTATCACAAATCATTGGTGCATGTTTTTCCAAAGAAAGAATGAGGTTTGTCTTCTTAATCTTTCATCAAAATATAACAAATTGCTCCACCTCTAAAACGACTTTCCTTTTCGGCTGATGTGCCCTCTTATTTTTCAACCCTTCACCTCCAACCAACTGTCATACAGTATAGAGACCAATGTTTTATATATATATATATATATTTTTTTTTATGAACTTGAAAAAATATAGTCCTGCCATTTTTTATCTTGTTGAATATCCTGTTTCGCTCAGAAAATCAGAAAAAGTAAAAGTGGGTTGCAAATGTCGTTTCATATTGACTTTAAATATTTAAATTGTATCTAATGCGAATGTATTTGTCATAAAGTACTTTGTAAAAGTCTGAAGTCTGGAAGTTTTCTTGCTTGACAGAAATACCTACATTTGTTCAGTTAGCTCTACATTTTTATTATGTAACGTTTTTGTGGTTAACGATGTTGCCTCCCCAGTTGTTGCAATATGATCACAAGGGAAATCAATGTTGCTACTGAATGTTCCAATACCCTGACATCAACCCCATTCTGCCAAATTACTAACAGGTGCCATCTCCCATCAGACATTTTAGCAGACACCCCGCCCTCCAAAGATAATTTTGAGACCAAAACCGAGCAAAAGCGCAGAATTGTTTGTTCCTGTGGCTGTCAAATGCAACAGCGGCACAATAGCACCATCAACTGACAAACCCGATGAATCATAGCCTCAGTGATCCACTTCAAATGAGAACGTGCAAAATGATTGACAGGTGAAAAGCGTCAATGTCCGCAGTCCGCGGACACATTTTTGTTTCCTGTTTACAAAGTCTACAACGGCCAGTGAGATATCTCAGGACATTTATTTCATTTATATCTTAATAAATTTGTTTGCATACTTTTCCATGAAAAATAAATAGCTTATAGCACCTTTAAATGTGTTTACCTTTTTCTTAAGGCACTACTGATAGCACATTGTGCAAGCCGGTCCCATGGAAAGCAGGAAGTAATCATTCACATAAACAATTGTAAGCATGATTTGGAGGTTGCACTTTCCCTCTAAGTTTACATTTTCAGTCCACTGATGGTTAGGTTTAGGGTTTGGGTTAATAAAATATGCATTCCTGTTGACTGTATTTTATCATTTACATCTAAAAATACAACTCACTTTTGGCACAACTCTGTGGATATTTCAACCAGAAACTAGAGCTCACACAAGCCTATACGTTCAACAACACTTCCAGCTTCGGCCACTGGGGGCAGTCATTTGAATTTAGGTAAGCAAAGACTGATTTCAACGGAAGCACTTTCGACCTACTGTCGCCGAATTCACAATGAGATCAGTCTGGTTGTTAATGGAGTGATTTTGTTTCCTAAATGTATGCTATATAATAGATCTACAACTGTGGTAGTATGACTATGCTGTGGTCAGCCATACCTTCATAACAGACCAACATCACGGCTGCAAGCTTCCCCACTCCATCTTCCTGGAGTACAGTGGCATTTCTCATTACATTTCCTAACAACCAGTAAGAAGGGTTGCAGTGGACTCCCAGCTCATGCAGGCTAAATTTGCCCTCCGTGTCCAGCACTACATATGGGGGTTATGGGGAACTCCAGATTGGAGAAAATTCGAATGAACATGGCCAATATCTCTTCACATACAGTGGGCTGTGAGAGGCTTTGGTACAGGAACTCGGTCAAGGGTGAAATGAGCTCTGGTGGCATCAGAGGAGAGATGCTTTTGTGATGTGACCCCTACAGGTCACTGAAATCAACACAAAGTAACCACACCTGAGCACCAAGGGGAAAATAGAAAAGAAAAAATGGAAAGATAGATGTCTCTGAGAAAGTTTGAGAGAGGCAGAGAGACGTTTAAATGACTGTTGGCTGTTTAATCCACTGGTTGTTTAATGTTAAATAAAGTGTCTCTTTTAGGAAAAAGACAATGAATGATAGAAGTAGATTGTGCATTTTTGTGGTTCTGAGTTCATTAAGTCACATACTGCGTTTATCCATCACCGAGAAAGAGAAACCCTTAGGATAGAAAAATTACAAATGAGATCTCATTAGTATTTTAACTGTTTCACCTAGATAATAATGTGATTAATTGGAGAGCAAATGGAGACTTTTGCTTAAGTAACCTGCTTGCTAAGAAAAAGACCCCAGTAATCTGACATGAGTCTAAGTGATCTCAACTGTGTCTCAAACTCTGTTGAGATTTGCCAACGTAGTCTCATGACGACTCATAATAATTCATACAAGCTGTGAGATGTTGTACAACTTGGCTTGTAAGAAAAGATACAACTGTTATTCCCATAGAGAACAACCAATTAAAAAAAAAAAAAAAAAAAACAGAATATCAAATCAATACAATACAGGCATCATATTTTAGATAGCCTCCTATCCTACACTATATTTAAGAAAAGAAATGTCTGTGAACAAATTTGGTTACTCATTACATATTTATTTATGCAATACCAATAACTAATGTAAGTCAATAACCTGTAATACACTTCCCTCATCTCGTTCCAAACCCCAATGGTTTATTTCTTCCATGAAAGAAAATTAAAAAAAAAGTTTTCATGGTCATGGTTAGGTTTAGGGTTTGGGTAAGGAGTTAGACTTTATGGTTAGGTTTAGATTTGTTTTAGGGGTTAAACTTAGGAAAAATAATAAGAGAGTTTTTTTGGTTTGTTTGTTTTTTCTCTATGGGAGTAAAAGTCACACGTTTTTATACAAGCCAACTCTTAAAATTTTGCCATTTTGAGCTATGTTATGTATCTACAATAATTTTGTAGCTTTATAATCTTACAATATGTCCTTCTTTGAACAAACCCCTAACCCAAAGTATACAACTTTGAAGCATACTCATCCTGCAATACCTCAAGTTGTGCATCTCTTTGTGCACAATTTGTGTATTTTTGCTTTTCTAAGCAATTGGACTTATGAGCCACCCCTACCGGGTGGGCTCTTTTGAAGTGAGACAAAAAGCAAACACCTAGCAACCACCCATAACACCATAAAAGCCTCACTGCTACCGTAGCTTTGTGGTGACAACTTTTGCATTGGCAATTATCACATACAACATCATGTTTTGATTTTTATTCCTACTATCTTTGGAGAAACATCAGACTAAGTTGAAACTCACTAGTAAGTAAATCATAACTGAGAACTCCATTAAGTCTCCTGAGCTATGAAAGAGCAACCTCTTAGCAATGAGTCTCTGAGCCAAAGGAATGCCGCACCCCATGTACCGCTTCAACACATGCTGTGGCGGAAATTTTCTCTGCATCAGCCAAACAGGGTGAGCTATACTCCCCTTCCACATACATTCGGCTTTCACCGACTTCACACAGAAAGAGTTTGATATGTGTCCCGCTGTCTTATCTGCATCCACAAGCACATAAACATGCACACTGGTGTCCTCCCCTTCACTCGGCCTGCATGCTCTCCCTGGATTCACGCTCAAATTGATTTACTGCTAGAGCTAATAGGATCCACACAAGCATGCCATTACCAATGAGGAGAAAGACTCGCATGTTGTGGCCAAGTAATGAAGTCACATGACGCAGTTTGAATTCAAGGTGAATTCAGTCGAAAATCAGTTCAAATCTTTTTTTTTTTTTTTTTTTTTTTTTCAAAAATGTGTTTTGTGTTCCCTCACAACAAAATGAACCATGATTTTACTATAGTAATATTTTGGTAACTATGATTGTAGTAACTAGGGCTGTCGATTTAACACATTCATTCAGTGCAATTTATTATATAAAAAAATTACGCAATTAATCATGTCCCCGGACCATAATTAGGAAGATCCCTGAGCAATTCAAACTTGAAGTACCACCTGTTTTCTCCAGGGGGCAGTAAGCGAAACTTCAACTGTATAGGTAACGCGTAGCTTATACGGCTTATACAAACCCCTCAGCAGACACTAGGACACATTCTTGCATTTAAAACACAGCTTGATGGAGCTCAAATCCAAATTCAGGGATCTCAAGATGTGTTTTTTCTAAGTATTAAACTATGTTTAACTTGACATAGAGACCTACAAATTTAATGTTTATGATGTGAAGCAACCAAAGAGAGACACTCCAAAAGCATCCATCTGACGCAGGTGCACTGTACAAAATTTTAGTGTGAGTTTACAGTAAATTCCTGGCTACTAGTTGCATGATTTTCACAGTATATTTTACAGTAATATTTCTACAATTTATTACAATTAAAAGACAACTGTATCCACCTTATTTTGCAACGCGGATTAAAGCAGCGACTGCATTTCGGTGAATGTGACAATGGGCTTATAAACTAACACACAACAACAGGATGTACAGCAGAATTATGTGCCAATGACGGATAATTTTCTAACATCAGCATTATAGTAAAAGAGTAAGCAAATCATTCACTTGTTGCTGTGTGTTGTTGTTTTGAAGAGATGGTTATAAAATCTGCTTCTTACTTTACTGAGATCATGACGATGCAGTCTTTCTTGTCTCCATGTAAACGTCCTGGTTACTTGCGTAACCTCCGTTCCCTGATGGAGGGAACGAGACGTTGTGTCGATGTAGTGACACTAGGGATCATTCTTGGGAGCCCGAGACACCTCTGGTCTTTGATAAAAGGCCAATGAAAATTGGCGAGTGGTATTTGCATACCACTCCCCCGGACATACGGGTATAAAAGGAGCTGGTATGCAACCACTCATTCAGGTTTTGTGCTGAGGAGCCGAGACAAGGTCCCGGCCATTTCAGCGGGTAGTTCAGCATTGTGGCAGGAGGGACACAACGTCTCGTTCCCTCCATAAGGGAACGGAGGTTATGCAAATAACCAGGACTTTCCATATCTGTCACTCACTCTACGTTGTGTCAATGTAGTGACACTAGGGGTCCCTACACGAAATGCCGCAACTGGCTGAACTATGTTACGTGAACTGGCGGTGTGTGATGGGCAGACCATTGTGTGCCTCGTAGCCAGCGCACCAGGCCGACACATTTTGAGTGGAAATACATCACATGGTCTTGCCGAGCTTTGTCAGAAGTATGTCATGTGGAGAAGTCCCATGGTAGGTCCTACCCTATGGGGGAGGAGTTTCTACAAACATGGTTACTGGGGCAGAGGGGCCTCTGCCCAAGGAAGACGCAGTTTACCAACAGGGAAATGAATTAGCGGAAGATATACGTCACATGGGGTTACCTACGGGGAACCTACCCCAGTACAGGGCTTAGTTAGCATGTGTACTGAGCCGGCAACGAGTTTCTCCGCAAACTCGTCTGCCACAGGGCTCGGAGAAATCATCCAGGGAACACAGTTTGTGAACACTACTGGGAGTCAACAGTGCACGTCTTCAGCTCAGGGGAGGTGAAAGGCGCTATGTGCAAGCGATACACCTGGCCAGCTGTCCTGGACTTACCTGCTTGTGCGTGCCACTACACGGGACGAAACCGGTTCCACCCGGAGATTGTAGAACCTCGCAAAGGTGTTGGGTATTGCCCAGCCCGCTGCTCTGCAAATATCTGTTAGAGAGGCGCCACTGGTCAAGGCCCAGGAGAATGCTACACCCCTGGAAGAATGGGCTTGTAGCCCTGCCAGGGGCGGCATGTCCTGGGCATGATATGCCATTGTTATTGCATCAGTGAGCCAGTGGGCGATCCTCTGCTTGGAGACAGCGCTTCCTTTCCGCTGTCCATTAAAGCAGACAAAGAGCTGCTCAGAGACTCTAAAGCTCTGCGTGCAATCCAAATAGATGCGTAAAACGCGCACTGGACACAGCAACATCAGGGCTGGGTCTGCCTCCTCCTGGCACATAGCCCAGTCGGGGTCTCAGGGAGGCGTGGTCTGAAGGGATTCAACCTCCTGGCATCTCTCAGGAACCTGATGATCAGGTCATGCTTGTCGTGGTGTGCCGCTATAGCAGCTACATACACCTTCAAGGTGGAGGGGGACAGCCGCCCTTCCAACCTCTCCTGCAGGAAGGAAGCACCAATCCGACTGCGCATCTCTGGGGATTTTTGCGTCGGGAAGAACACCACTTAGCGAACAGACACCACTTAAAGGCATACAGGTGCCTCATAAAGGGGGCCCTAGCCTGAGTGATCGTGTCTACCACCGCGGGTGGTAGGCTGCTTAAATCTTCCGCATCTCGTCCAGGGGCCAGACGAGGAGCGTGAGGTCCGAGAACCACGTCTGGATGGGCCAGTAGGGTGCTACCAGGATGACCTGCTCCTCGTCCTCCCTGACCTTGCACAGGGTCTGTGCAAGTAGGCTCACTGGGGGAAACGCATATTTGTGAATCCAGGGGGCCAGCTGTGTGCCAGCGTGTCTATAACAAGAGGTGCATCGGTCAGGGCATACCAGAGCGGGCAGTGGGAGGATTCTTGGGAGGCGAACAGGTCTACCTGTGCCTACTCGAATCGACTTCAAATCAGCTGGACCACCTGAGGGTGGGGTCTCCACTCTCCCCTGAGGGTAACCTGCCATGACAGCGTGTCCGCTGCAGTGTTGAGGTCGCCTGGGATGTGAGTGGCTCACAGCGACTTGAGGTGCTGCTGACTCCAGAGGAGGAGACGGCGGGCGAGTTGTGACATACAACGGGAGCACAGACCACCTTGACGATTGACATATGCTACCGTTGCCGTGTTGTCTGTCTGAACTAACACATGCTTGCCCTGGATCAATGGCCGAAACCTCGGCAGGGCGAGCAGAATTGACAGAGCTGATGTGCCAATGCAGCCGCGGGCCCGTCCATGAGCCGATGGCTGCGTGCCCATTGCATACAGCACCCCAGCCCGTTTTGGAGGCATCTGTCGTGACCACGATGCACCTGGAGACCTGCTCTAGGGGAACGCCTGCCCTTAGAAACATGTGGTCAGTCCAAGGGCTGAAGAGGCTGTGACAGATCGGCGCGATGGCCACGCGATGTGTCCCGCAGCGCCATGCCCATCTCAGGACTCGAGTCTGAAGCCATATGCATCAAACCAAGCAGAGTGGCCACCGCTGAGTATGCCATATGCCCCAGGAGCCTCAGAAACAGTTTCAGTGGAACTGCTGTCTTCTGTCTGAACACCTCCAAACAGGTCAGCACCGACTGTGCGCGCTCGCTCATGAGACGTGCTGTCAACGAGACTAAGTCCAACTCCAAGCCGAGAAAAGAGATGCTCTGAACCGGGAGGAGCTTGCTCTTTTCCCAGTTGACCTGAAGCCCTAGTTGGTTGAGGTGTGAGAGCACCAGGTCCCTGTGTGCACACAACACATCCCGAGAGTGAGCTAGGATTAGCCAATTGTCGAGATAGTTGAGGATGTGAATGCCCACTTCCCTTAGCGGGGCAAGGGCTGCCTCTGTGACCTTCGTGAAGATGCGAGGGGACAAGGACAGGCCGAAAGGGAGGACCTTGTACTGATACACCTGACTCTCGAATGCAAACCGCAGGAAGGGTCTGTGTCGAGGTAGAATCGAGACGTGGAAGTATGCGTCCTTCAGGTCTACCGGCGCAAACCAATCTTGATGCCGGACGCTTGCTAGAATGCATTTTTGCATCAGCATCTTGAACTGGAGTCTGTGTAAAGCACACCATGTCGTGGCCGTGCTGAGTTCAGGGACATCGAAGTACTTTACTGGATCCTTGTGACCACCCTCGGAACAGCCTGGGACGGGAGAGGAAGAGGCCTGTCCTCGTGACCCGTGGAGACTGTCACATCGGGGGCGGATTTGTGCTGTATCGGGGCAGACGAGCGTGCTGGGGAATGGGAGGTCTGTGGGGGGATGCCCGGTGGAGGTGGTCCCATTGTGGTCCCCAAATCGCCCCCAGTGCTAGCCGCACTGGCCTCATACCCGTGGGTAGAAGGACCGAGGTGGGGAGCCTCTGGGGTGGCTTGCTTTCTTATGAAGTCCGGGGGAGTGCTATGCAAATACCACTCGCCAATTTTCATTGGCCTTTTATCAAAGACCAGAGGTGTCTCGGGCTCCCAAGAGTGACCCCTAGTGTCACTACATCGACACAATGTCAAGTGAGTGACAGATAGGGAACTAAAACTATTGCGAGGGAACAAAAAAAATGTTTGTGAGTTTCCTGAAAACTTTTTGCGAGGTAACGCAAAACTATTTCAGAAAATAAATTCACTCCCTCTCGTTAAAAGTAACTGCCAAAATGGCATATAAAAGTGAAATAACAGCAGTTCTGATAAAATGTCTAACATCATTTGTTAGTTTGGAAAATTGTTATTCATATAGTCAATGATATATTGACCTCCATATGGCCATATACAGTGATCAGCTTCTTTTACCTTGTTGACTTGTTGTCTTGCAAAGGCCGTGGGTGGCCTTGTGTTTTCAATGTTTACATTCAGTAACAATTTAAAAGATCTAATGCTGCAGATTCCTTCCAATGAAAGCACTGATCAATCTAAATGACTTTCAGATGATGATTTCTTATTTTGTGTAAAGCGTGCACAATAGACAACATAACAACAAAGCAGGCAGTCCTTACCTTGTTTTTGTTATGGCAATGTAGATTTTGATCAAACAATGATGACATCCATCTTTTTTGACTGCAGTAGTCCATTACACGAAATCCATAGTAAATCTTTTTTCCAAAAACCTGCGAACTTGTAGAAAAATCCATAGAACTTCCATTATTTACATCATGAAATCCGGTAAACAGGATGACGTCATCCTTGTTATTCGACAAACTATGCGCGTCTAACGTGCCTTTCGATAAAACTACCATATAAATGCATTTAGTAGAGTGTCATCTTATTTTTTCACTGTCAGGCTGCTGGGACTGGAAGAATGAGCTTCTGTGACAGAGGACAACATGACTAACACATGTCCTCTGTGCCCGAGAGAGGATGAGAAGGAAACCATGGAGTCTTGACAGAATGACAATAAAAAATCTTTCCCATGGTAACCTCCACAGCTCAATCTACAAGATAAAAGCATTGGTATTTGAAAAGTATGTGAGCTTGGAGTCCTGCTGGGTTTCGTGGCTTTATTCTAGTCTCTCTCTTTTTCTCTCTCACCCTCTCCATCTGGCTGGCTGTTCACCTGAGTATGATGGATGCTGCAGTCTCTTTGTATTACCTTCTTACCCATAGTCTCCCTCCAAGAGCTCTACTTCTCTCTCTATGACCGTACAACTCCAAAAAGAGATGTGTGTGTGTGTGTGTGTGTGTGTGTGTGTGTGTGTGTGTGCATGTGGACGTGTGTACATTTGAGTGTTTTTGAGATAAGCACATTTCACAAAACTTGTCAATAACATGTCCTGATCATATTTCAACCCAATTTCAAATCAAAGAGAATTAAATGAGAATCATAGTTAAGAAGAACCCAAAAGTTAAATAGCCAGACAAATTAATGTAACAACAATTTCAGTGGAAAATGTGCTTTTATTGTTATAATGGCAAAAAATAATGTCTTAAAAAATAGGCCTAATTTAATTAAACTAAGTATTGTAAATTTCCCCTAAAATCTTATTACCATAATCCAAAAATAAATGTAATTATAAGTTTTTAAAAAAGTGAAGTATTGACACATGAAGGTGGTATTTGTTGGCATTATTAAAAAAGATGCTGATTTAAATAATTGTGTTACAGTACTTTTTTATTTTCTATTTTCTTCTATAAAAGTAGTGTAACAGTAATTAGAACCACCTTTGATTTAATTAAATTAATGCTACAATGCAAAAATTCTTAATGGTAGTAAAAACAGGCATCATTTTGTTTATGCAATATATATATATATATATATATATATATATATATATATATATATATATATATATTTGTTTTCTTTCTTTTTTCTTTTCCTTTTTTGATTTTGAGGTGAAATGTGACCTGGACATGTTTTCATAAAATTCACCCAGATGCTTTATCCTTTAGCATGTTTCAATAAATTCCTGCTCAAGTTCATTCTTCATTACCATCATTCTTCCTTCTCCTCTTCTCTTCTCTTACTCTATGTGTTGTAGGGCTTTACTGGTTGTTTAGATCAGTGTTACTATCAGAAATAATTAATAATTATTTCTTTAGTTATTAATTAATATTTAAATTAAATAATAGAATCTAACTCATTAAAACCTCATATGGGGCTCCAGTAAATGTAGTGCGCTACATTTAGGAGCGGGTTTGGTTATTAGCAATAATTAATAATTATCAAAGATAATTATTAATTATTAAAATCAATAGAACATTTATTTGAATCAATGTTAGCTTTTTTTTTTAATCCTTTAAATCAACAATTATCAAAGATAATCATTTATTGTTAACATCGATGAAACATTGATTAAATTAACACTAGCTTATTGATCATTCAAATTCAACAATCATCAAAGATAATTATCAATTATCAAAAATCAATAGAATATTAATAAGGATTAATATCGCCAGGGCACCACCCTGGGATCAGGGACTAATAACCAGATAGTATAACAGTCTCAATATTAGATTGTTCTCTTAGGAAAATCGACATCGATTTTCGAAAAAAAAAAAACAAAAAAAAACAATGAGCACTGACATCCCGTCAGCATTTGACATAGATGTGTGCAAAAAAAAAAAAAAAAACACTTCTCTTTGAAATATAACAACGTTTATTTATGCAGTAATATCAATTAATAATTAATAC
Organism: Myxocyprinus asiaticus; assembly: GCF_019703515.2. Taxonomy (NCBI): domain Eukaryota; kingdom Metazoa; phylum Chordata; class Actinopteri; order Cypriniformes; family Catostomidae; genus Myxocyprinus; species Myxocyprinus asiaticus. Next base: position 6,204,633 of record NC_059361.1, read on the forward strand.
AATGCAGTCAATAAACTTCCGACTTACAACTACAAATTAAACATTGACATGATTAGATATGGTAACCAAAATAATCCTATAAAACATGAGGAAGGTGTGTGTGTGTGTGTGTGTGTGTGTGTGTAAGGAGGGACGTGCACAAAATGGCGGACGTGACTCTCGTGGAGAGTACGTCACGCGAGATATCTGGCCAGAGAACATGGCCGCGAATGTGGGTGGAGAGAAACCAGTCAATGGCGTCTGCCAGTTTACCACGTGTATCCGCTTGTACGATAGCTTAGGGACAAAGCTGAGCCTTATCACGAAGTTTTCTACTAGCCAAAAATGTGTGCGAGAATGTTTGTGAGGGGTCGCGCGTGTGTGTCTGTGGTTAGTACGAGAGAGAGAGAATTAAGTGACGGCACCAAAGCTGGTTTTATGATCGTGGGAGAGAAAGCAGCTGTTAGTTTATCACTCAGAGACGCGGTGGATGACTCGTAAACCGTCCCGCGGTCTTTGATTCTTTAATGGATGAACTCAGTGTGCCGATCTCACCCGCGATGGCAGAAATACACAATAGTCCAATGTGGTTGGACTACAGCACAGCAGATCTCATTCGTGATAACCGTACATTAAAGTAATACCTTGAGTATTATTTGCAGCAATGAGCGGACTCGGCGGTCCATAAACTGTACAAGTAATAACCTTGATACACAAGACTAACACACTATAATATTCTATCTCTGCCCAGACGTAAACCTCTTACTTGAATCGCATGAGGATGCAGCTAGAATGTGTGTTCATCCGTCCTTTAACTCCGACTCGGTTCCTCAAGGCTCAGGTGATGACGGGAGGCCGTTTCCTTGTTCTGTCAGCGGGCGGTACGGCTGCTGATTCTCGGCGGGCTGGCAGAGAAATCAGTGACGTCGACTTGATTGAAGAGGGAAGAGAAATCTTTCTCTTCACTTCTGCAGGCAAATGGATGAAGATGCGGATTGCTTGGCGATCTCCATCGGATCCGTTAGTGTTCGGTGGGACACAGTCAACTCGTCCAGCGAGATGGAGATTGTATGGCCACAGTTTCAAGTCATACGTTACTTCCTTGTGCCACGAGGCTACACCTGAGAGCAGCGATGAGCTGCGTCTAAGTACGGTGAGCAAAGTTGCTGGAAGAAAATCCCGGAAGCATCTCAGAGTAATTTCTATTACCGATGACGTCATGGTTGAGGGGCGTGCTGTTGTGTGCCTCATCCAATAGGAGTTGAGAGTTCGCTCCTTTAGTGAGCAATGCTTCATGGGATTTGTATTCTGTTTTGGACTCCCTTTGTTTGATTTTGGCACGGTTTTTATCAGTAAGATTTATGACGGAGTGTGTGGTCAGGCTTTTACGATTGTTAGGCCTGCCTTTGTCTTCTATCTGAACACATGAGGCCCAACAGTGTTTTCCTTCTCTTCTATCCTTTCAAACACAATAAAGGGCAGAGATAGTGAGAAATACATTGTGCATCTGATGGATTTTTCACTTAGGCTAGAGAAGGGATGCAGTTACCTGTGTGCCCTTTCTCCTTGGCATCTGTATTCAACCCACAGCTATTAATACACACATGCCTGTGTGAGCACAGGAAAGGGCAGTGTTCACATGATCTATGCCTCCTGCTTCCTCCTCCCTCTTTCTGATCTGATGTATGACACTTAAAACTCTCTCCTGTTAACTGTGCTTACTCTCCGATGCGCGCTGTCGGGAAAAGGGTACGTCTCATATGAAGTGTGCATGGTGAAGTGTGCTTAATCTAATTTAGAAAGACTAATCATTTTCAGCCTTGATGAGGCTTCATCAAAGTAAGTGATAAAAGATGAGAGAAAATGAGGAAGAGAGTTAAAAAGAAAGAAAAATCATGTTAAGGAAGGGCGAATGCACATAATGGAGCACTAATGTTTTTATAAGCTGAAAAATGTAATGTTCCTGAAAAAAAAAAAAAAAAAAAAAAAATCAGTTCATATCAGTTAGTTCATCCAAAAATGAAAATTCTGTCTTCATTTACTCCCCCTTGTTGTTCCAAATCTGTATGACTTTCTTTCTTCAGTGGAAAACAAAAAGTGTTTGCAGGGGAGGTTCAGCAGAATGTTTATGCTGCTGTTTTCTGTTCACTTGAAAGCATGGGCTGTTGAGCTCCAAAAAGTTTCATAAAAAAATTATCCATATTATATTCGCTATATTCCATAACAGACTAAAATGTTGACAATGTTCACTGAAAGTCTTACCCTTTGCCATAGTTCTTGAATCTCATTTGCATTCTTGTATATTCAAATATGCATCACACCCCAGATTTGACAACAGTGATCCTAAACACCACAGGTTCTTGCATTTAACATGACAGACAGTGATGCAGCAAGGTTCAATTTACTAAAATTGTCAACCTGGTTGTTGGACTAACAGGTCTTGGTCTGGATCTGGGCCTTGAGGGGTCTTGTCTTGGTCTTTGGGTTAGATTTTGTATTGGATTTGGGACTCGAGTGGTCTGGTCTTGGTCTCAGTGTTAGATCTTGGTATAAATCTGGGCCTTGAGGGATATGGTCTTGGTCTAGGGGTTAGGTCTTGGTCTGGATCTGAGACTTGAGAGGTCTAGAGAGGTCTCTGAGTTAGGTCTTGGTCTGGATCTGGGCTTCGAGGGGTCTGGTCTTGGTCTGAATCTGGACTTCAAGGATCTAATTGTGGTCTGGATCTGGGCCTTGAGGGGTCTAGTCTTAGTCTGGGTCTCAGGGTGAGGTCTTGGTCTGGATTTGTACCTTGAGGGTCTAATCTTGTTCTGTGTCTCAAGTATAGATCTTGGTCTGCATCTGGGCCTCGAGAGGTCTATTATTTTTTGGGGTCTCTGGGTTAGGTCTTTGTCTGGATCTGGAGCTAGAGGGGTCTGGGTCTTTGGGTTAGGTCTTGGTCTGGATCTGGACATTGAATGGTCTAGCTTTGGTCTTAGTTATGAGGTTAGGTCTTGGTCTGGATCTGGGTTTTGAGAGGTCTTGTTTTGTTTTGGCTCTCAAAGTTAGGTCTTGGTCTAGACCTGGACCCTAAGGTGTCTAGTCTGGGTCTGGGTCTCAGGGGTCTGACATTGGTCTGGGTCTCATCTTGACACCAAATCTGCAACATACTAGGTTTCTCAGCCATGGATTTCATATATGTACAGGCCGACAGTGGCAGCTGTACAACGGCGACTTGATCGATAAGTTTATACGTTTATGTGGTATGGATCAGGTGTGACAGTGTTGCTAATCTAGCCTCCGGTCTGTGGCAGAAAGAATTCAAAATGAGTTACCCTAAAGGTAAATGTTATACACTCAGTAGAGAGAGCGAAATACATAGACTGCTGATGACTGCAAAAGAAAGACCTTGAATTCATTCTTCGCATAGCCTGAAATATATGGCAGTCTTCGATAATACCAGTCTCTCCTCATCTCGCTGTGTACTGGGCATTGAGGACTGCCGGATACAGAGGGGACATGAAAGAAGGCAATAAGGTGGAGGCTGGGCAAGAGAAGGTTAAAGGGGCTTGATCCATTTTAATACATTTTGGGAGAATGCACAGTCTACAGAGACAATCAGAGCCCTCCACAGTGACTAACCACTCACACGGTAATTGACCGCGACTCTCAATTTATCTTTTATTTTCTATTACACGGTCTACCTTCCCTGTTGAAAAGACCAGCTGGTGCTGGTCTCCATCATGTGATGCTGGTATGCTGGTTTCCCCACCAGGCTTCTTAACTGGCTTAACTAGCAAGACTTTTTTAGTCAACCAGCTTCAACAAAAGACCATGCAGGTTGGTTATGCATGGCTTTACTGGTACACCAGCCCAGCACTCAGGGCCACGTTCACACACTGGCTTATCGTTCATGTAAACGCGTTTAGCGGGAGACGGTGATATAAACACGGAGATGGTGTGCAACAGTGAAAGAAAGGGTGTGGCTGGTTAGCTCTGGCAGTTAGCACTTGCTGGTTGATGCCATAACTATACCATTCTGCTTCCAAAAGCATGTTTCTCCATTGACAGCCTTTCAAATATAGCAGTCTGTGCTGAAAAGACCAGCATTGCTGGTCAACAGCTTATGTTGTGTTTTGGGTGCAGGTCCCCCAGCATGGGTTGCTGGTGTTCAGGTGTCTCCACCAGGCTTTTAAAGTAGCTTAACCAGCTTCATCAGAAAGACAATGCTGGTCAACCAGCTTCACCAACTAGGTTTTGCTGGTGAAAACATGGCTACCAGCACAAAGCCAGCACTAAGCAGCATAACCAGCCTAGACCAGCATGGGAATTGCATGCTGATTTAGCTGGTCTTTTTAGCTAGAGTATATTCAAATACAAATTCAACATATGAATTACAAAAATTCCATTATATTATAGTAGATGTTTCACCAGTGAGCAATATTTTGGAAGGTGCTTAACGGCATAAAATCAGGATAGTCGCTAGTCAAGGGCTTGGGACTGCACACATTCTCGTGGTGCCATCAGCCAATCAGGGGTACATTTCTCAAAAGCATTGTAAGCCAACCATGGTCGCAAGTTCCATCGTTACCAACATAGTGCAATGATTTGATGTTTCCTGAAAACCGTAGATCCAATGAAAATTCGTCAGCAGCATTGTACATTTGTATGGTTGGAATCACAGCTCTTTATCTGTGGTTAGAAGCATACAGTAGTTCCTTGTTAGTTTTACTGTGTGAACATCATTTCACTTTGCTAAGGCTTTTAAATCTTTAAATCCAAATATATATTTTACTCTGTCAAGACTTTGACCACATTTACATGCATTTGAGATAATGGCTTATTCCGGGATTTTGCATAAAGCGGCATTTTGAATGCAAATGCAGCTATTTTAAGAGATTAAAGGCTGTTAAGAGAAAGCACACAGTTTGTGTCTGAGAACACAGCTTTTATGTGTTTATGCTAACACATAAGTGCCGTTTATAGGTTTTTGAAGAATGCACATGTGCTTATATGCTCAAATGCATCAGCTAACCCCAGAGTCTGGTGTAGAGCGAATCCCCACTATTGCAGTGCAGTGTAGCCTATCTGTCGTATGACATAGTGCATGCCACTTTCATGTCTTAAGCAGCTTTCTCCCACTAAACAGCTTTCTGGTGTATGGAAATGAGCAATAATAATTTGATGTTATTACTACACCCCTGCATAAATAAATTACGACAGCTGTATATTGTTGAACCAACGTGGTTCGAACGATGGATGAGCGACATAGTTACTATGGTTTCGGGAAACAGTCATGATTATCTAATTTCTTCAGTGATGAATCATACTGTGGTGGTTAAGCAGTGAGTTGTGTTGTTGTACGGGAAATGCACCCCAGGATATCATTTTGCCCTGGTTCCAGAATGATCAGTCGCATAGCATTTTAAGCTCAGGTGATTGCCTAAATAAAATGATTCCGGAACTGATGGCAGCTGTCAGGTTGCATGCTTCTGTGGCTGCATGCACCAACTGACCAACTGGCATTGAGAAGAATGTGAATGCTGATGGATAGCTTTCTCAAGATACACTATATTGCCAAAAGTATTCGCTCACCCATCCAAATAATTGAATTCAGATGTTCCAATCACTTCCATGGTCACAGGTGTATAAAATGAAGCACCTAGGCATGCAGACTGCTTCTACAAACATTTGTGAAAGAATGGGCCGCTCTCAGGAGCTCAGTGAATTCCAGCCTGGTACTGTGATAGGATGCCACCTGTGCAACAAGTCCAGTCATGAAATTTCCTCGCTACTAAATATTCCACAGTCAACTGTCAGTGGTATTATAACAAAGTGGAAGCGATTGGGAATGACAGCAACTCAGCCATGAAGTGGTAGACCATGTAAAATGACAGAGCGGGGTCAGCGGCTGCTGAGGCGCATAGTGCTCAGAGGTCGCCATCTTTCTGCAGAGTCAATCGCTACAGACCTCCAAAGTTCATGTGGTCTTCAGATTAGCTCAAGAACAGTGCGTAGAGAGCTTCATGGAATGGGTTTCCATGGCCGAGCAGCTGCATCCAAGCCATACATCACCAAGTGCAATGCAAAGCGTCGTATGCAGTGGTGTAAAGCACGCCGCCACTGGACTCTAGAGCAGTGGAGACTCGTTCTCTGGAGTGACGAATCACGCTTCTCCATCTGGCAATCTGATGGATGAGTCTGGGTTTGGCGGTTGCCAGGAGAACGGTACTTGCCTGACTGCATTGTGCCAACTGTGAAGTTTGGTGGAGGGCGGATTATGGTGTGGGGTTGTTTTTCAGGTGCTGGGCTTGGCCCCTTAGTTCCAGTGAAAGGAACTCTGAATGCTTCAGCATACCAAGAGATTTTGGACAATTCCATGCTCCCAACTTTGTGGGAACAGTTTGGGGATGGCCCCTTCCTGTTCCAACATGACTGCGCACCAGTGCACAAAGCAAGGTCCATAAAGACATGGATGAGCGAGTTTGGTGTGGAAGAACTTGACTGGCCTGCACAGAGTCCTGACCTCAACCCGATAGAGCACCTTTGGGATGAATTAGAGCGAAGACTGCGAGCCAGGCCTTCTCGTCCAACATCAGTGTCTGACCTCACAAATGCGCTTCTGGAAGAATGGTCAAAAATTCCCATAAACACACTCCTAAACCTTGTGGAAAGCCTTCCCAGAAGAGTTGAAGCTGTTATAGCTGCAAAGGGTGGGCCGACGTCATATTAAACCCTATGGATTAAGAATGGGATGTCACTTAAGTTCATATGCGTCTAAAGGCAGATGAGCGAATACTTTTGGCAATATAGTGTATATTAGAGCTCCGTGATGCACACACATACACACAAATACTGTCGCAACATTCATCCCATCCCTTTCCCTTCTCATAAAGCAATTAATCGGTCAAACACAATTACATTTCAATTTCAATTACACAATGACATGTGACACCAGGCGGTTCTCTTTGCTTAGGCACTCTATGAAATTAAGAGATCCAAACATTGAATTCCATGAGCAAAGCCAACTGAAAGAGCTCCACCCTGATTTATTGATCCAGTTACAGCACAGCTACACCTACACACATCCTTCGATGTCATTCGATCTCTTTGTTTTCCTGTCCATCTCGAGTCATTGAACACAGTTGACAAACTAAACCATATAATTCATACAGCAACTAAACCATATAATTCACACAGCTACTTTGTATGTCCAACTCATTTGCATTCAGAGGTTTCTAGCACACATACATTGTTGTATATTTGGACACTGATAGACATCTAAAACATGAACTTTTACATATGAACAACTTAGAGACATACAAATGTTTATTATTATTGTTTATTAAGTTTTTGAAGTTCATAGAATATTAAAGGAATATTCCAGGTTCAATACAAGTTAAGCTCAATCGACACTTCAGCATTTATGGCAATGCTGATTACCACAAAAAAAATTCCTTTTCTTAAAAAAGAAAAAAAATCAAGGTTATAGTATGGTACTTAAAATGCAAGTAAAATGGGCCAATTTTTGGAGGGTTTAAAAGCAGAAATGTAAATCTTATAATTTTAGAAAAGCACTTACATTATTTCTTTTGTTAAAACTCAGTTGTCTTTTGCAGGATTTCAGGGTTACAGCATTACATTATCATGGTAACGAAGTTGTTAAATTGGATATTACTTTACACAGAACACAGATTTTTATTACACTACAATCATGTTAACACACATATTGTTTACAACTTGTAGCTATACTTTTGAAACTGTATTATCGTTTACATATTGGCCCTATTCACTTCCATTGTAAATGTCTCACTGTAACCCAGATTTTTGCTTTTTTTTTTTTTTTTTTTTAAGAAAAGGAGGGACAAGTCGAAATACATTTTTACTGTCGATTGAATGCTGTCGATTGAGATTAACATGTATCGAACCTTTAATATTCCTTTTAAATTACTAGAACTCAAAGCTTGATTTTATTGAATATATAAATTATATTAATGAAAAGTTTTTAACGCCAACACGTTTAATTAATGCAATTAGTTTCATGTTTCACTTATATTTCAAAATTTCATTTTTAGCTATACAGAGAGTGCAAATTACTTTACTTGTATTAGTCCCAATAAGATTCCATTTATAAACAAATATGCCAAAAAAAAAAAAAAAAAAGGTATTTCTCAGACAAAGTTATGCAAAAAGGTTCTGGAAGCAATTCCAGTTCTGTCCAGTCTTCAGGAGATTTTTTATGGATTTGTAAGTCTCTAAAGTTGTTCAAACATAAAAGTGTTTGCTGATAAAAGATGCTATTGATACATTTGCATTGTATGCTTCAGTGACTAACATACAATCTAAACATACAAAAAAAGTATGTGCACACTTTATATACAAATACTGTATTTTAATATATTAATAAGAATGAGATGACCATAGTTTTTCAATGAAATGTTTCTACGCACCTCGGTAGAAGTCACTAATTTATGCAAAATAACTTCATTACCTTTCTGTGGTCAGCTGTAAATTGTTATTTTATTAAGTGGTTATGTTTTAATCCCTCAGGGAATATTTTTCATTGCTCATTGTTCATTCACGACATTTTTCTTTGTTTAATGGATCAATCAGCCTGTTACACTATCTTGCAAAACACTTCCATTGACACCTATTTCTAACCTGACAAATGCAACAAATGTTTATTGCTTGATTAAATATGGAACCTGCTGTATAAATCCAAACCAATATGTGATATAAACCTACTTGATCTTTATGTGAATTGTTTACAAGTTCAGTTTTTGGGCTGTGCCAATTGTCCAGCTACTGTATGTTCTATAAACTGTCTGGTAAAAATGCAATCCATGTGTCCATAACCTTGTTGTAGTAGATCAATGACTTTCACAGTCCCAGCATTAATAACATACTGTATTATACAGCCCACCTGCTAGGACTGAATAGTGCCTAAAATTACAATGTGCATAACAATATTGCATTTGCCTCGCTACCATGGAAGTACAATTATAAGACTAGATTTGCGTTTCCAGAAGACAATACCAGTTGTATGATCGGAGTAGCCCGGCAGAAGAAAATTAAGGAGAATTAAAACAGAATTACACCAGGATGGCCTATGACACCGGAAATTCCTCTAAGCATAAAGAAGCTAAGAAAATTCAGACTGGCGCCACCGAGTCTGAGCTGATCTGCATCTGACTAATGAAACTGTCACAAAACAAGGGAGGTTGTCCATGAAAACCCAACCTTTTACCCCGAAATTCCTCAACGTCATAAATTAAAGACTTTGCCTGCTGATGCCCAACAGACTACAAAAACCCCACTCAGAACAGTCTTTGTCCTTTGATAACCAATTTGACACAATCGCTAAACTAAATTTTCTTGGGTTTTAACAGTGCATATACATGTATTATGAGCTATAACACTGTCAAAAGGCTTCATTGAATCGTTCTACACTGCACAACGCACAGTCTATTTTTGATAGTAAAAATGTATCTTACACAAATGATTGTAGCCTGATGTAACCTTTAAAATATGTGTAGTGATATGTAATCACTTATAACTGACAAATTGATGATAATAATCTTTAATTCATGTCTTATTCATGTCATATTACTACAGTGCTAACAATTCATGATAAAGCACATCGTGTTTACTAAGATATATGATTAAACATTGCCCTATTTTGAGCGGGAAATGTGAATCTTCACAGACAAAGACTCATTAATCACCTTCAGAAGGAGGGATAGGGAGATGATCACATGGTATCTGAAAAGACACTTCTGATTGGCTCAAGACACCTTTGGGGTGCGGCCAACCTCAACAGTACAAAGCCTACCTGCCTAGGATGAACACTCTCTTCTTCTTCGGCTCTCTTCTGCTCTTCTTCACTTCTTCTCTTCCCTTGTGGCTCTTAGCCCTTCCTCGGCTGGCTTCTCGTCGGCACCCCTCTGCCAGGTTCTGCACAATGTAGTGTCCAGGAAAGCTCTGAATGAAAAGTTCAGAGGAAGCCCTACTCTTGTCTGTGCTACGACTCACCAACATGACAGAGTCGCGAGTCTCCCTGGCGGAAGGCCTCACTCCAGAGCACCGCCTCATTATTCCAATCCACGATCTAAACAATCGATGGAGAAAGAACTTTCTACAAAGTGCCATGCAACGCAAGGAAATGCAAGTACATCTCCAACTTTTGCTGAAAGTGCTGGTGTCTCTTTAATATAATTATAGTAAACCAATTGCAAATCGAGGTATTTATTCTAAATGGAAGTTGATGGTTCTCGAGGCATTGTCTATAGACTCCATAAAGTTCAGTTTCTCTGTAAAGATCATTTCATTCACCTTCTGTTACAATGTACTCACCAACCTGTTTGTCTATAGGTTTAGATTAGCAATAAAGTCTTGTTTGTATTAAGTTAATTTAACTGTGGTATATTTTGATAAATAATCTCATCACTTGATTATTTAAAAATATCTGTGCTCTGAAGCTCGAACCATATCTAAACATATTTATGATATTATTGTCAATAGCCATGAGAATAATATTGCTCTAAAGAGTCAGCGTGGCTGACTGATAAGACGTATACCGTAATTCTTTCAGTGAGTGAATTAATCATAATTCCCTTAAGCTAATTCCTTACATATTAATTGTGATCGGATACAACGAGCCTGTTGTATTACATTTTAAATGGTGGAGAAACTTTATTCAGATTTCTAATCTGATTATTTGTCATTTATCCTTCTTATAATGGTGGTCGAACACGGCTAATTCCATTATACAATTTCCTACATACAGTATTTTTGGTGAAGGTACGCGGGCACTTTAATCCTTACCGTGTACATTTATACTACTAAAATTTCCTTACACAGTGCATGTACCACAACAAAAGAATAGTGTTAAAGTTTAGGTTAAATAAAACGATGTAAATAAAACAATGCCTGTTCTCATAAAATCATTTTTACATGGCTCTTTGTATGTATTGTGACAATTTCCTGGTGAAATGACCACTAGAGGCACTAAACAACGAGTTGTATTCCCTTTTAAACAAATCACGAGTAAGACGGCAGATTATCAGTTCATAAACACTTTTTTTTTCTCCTTGTTCCTCATACAATGCTATCGTATGACATCAAAACAAGTTTATCATAGCACATGACTTGTAAGGTGATACATTTTAATATTTGTATTACGTAACCAACTACAAGCTTGTACCAGTATGGTAAAATTGTGCGGTAGCTTAACTGATAGAGTGTTAAACTTGCGGGGTATAAGTTTAAGTGAATAAAGACATTTTGGTGGATTTAGTCCAACTTCTTTAAGTGGTTCAAGCTGAATTAAAGGAATGTTTCAGGCATAGTACAAATTAAGCTCAATTGACAGCATTTGTAGCAGTATGTTGATTACCACCGACTCGTCCCTCATTTAAAAAAAAAAAAAAAAAAAAAAAAAACAAGGAGCAAAAATCATGATAACAGTAATTCACTTACAATGGAAGTGAATGGGGCCATAAACCTGAGCACAATGCTCATGCTGCAGAGACACATGCAGTGACTGAGCAATAAACAGTTTATTTTTAGCACCAACAATATCCGGGACAAAATTGATGGTGGTGGCCAAGAAATACCTACAATTATAGTTTATGTTTTTCTTTTTCTTTTTTAAAAGTGCAGTGCCACTGGTGGCAACAAACAGAATTACAACTATACTGTAACTCGATTTTGACACTTTCTAAAAGTGATGCACTGCACCACAATGTTAGGGTGGTTGTCAGGGCATTATTATGCGGTTAATAAGGTGTTCTAAGTGGTTACACATTAAAGGAATATTTTGGATGTAATACAAATCATAGCGCATACGATTTAAAGTAGTTTAACATAAAAAAAAATAAAATAATAAATACACATTTCACATACAACTTGAGTGCTATGAAAAAGACTCTCTGAATTTGAGGTAGGCAACTAGAATGACAGCAAGTCTTGAAGACACCTATGGAATGTCATCTCACCAGGGAGGGACTATGAGATCTGTCCCTCACAGAGGTAACAATGGCAGCATTAACAGACCTCTAGTGAGATAAGCAATGATGCAGTTTGCAGTGAGATACTATCATATTGGCAATCACATTTACATATGCATATGTGCAGTGGCTGGCATGCAAAGAGATCTTCCTGGGAAAATCAATTTCTTTTTCACGTCTAAGTGATTGTATGTATTTGTATGCACGCGTGTGTTCGTGGTCTCTCTCTCTCTCTCTCTCTCTCTCTCTCTCTCTCTCTCTCTCTCTCTCTTTCTCTCTCTCTCTCTGCTCTCTTTCAATGCTGATTGGATTCTGCCTGCTCATCTTTGCTGTGCATATTAATTAGGGAGAAAGGCGACCCACTATGCCCCCGATCACACTGTGTACTTGTCCTTTTGGGAGAGAGAGAGAGAGAGAGAGAGAGAGAGAGAGAGAGACTTTTTGTTTGACATAGTACCTCTCCTGTAGGTGTCAGTGCTGCTCTATAGTCCTTGGGGATTGGTTTCTAATGCATCATCGCATAGAAGCCCATCACAGGTACAGATCTATAAAAAGAGAGTTGGTGGGGTGGGGGGATATGCTGAGAGTGCCAAAAAAGAGTAAACGGAACACACAGATAGACATACAGTACTAATGCACATGCAACCCTGTATTATAGTTAACCCATCTTGTTTAATCCTCAGAAGACCCAAGCATAGAGATTGATGAAATATTTTCTTTTTCCTCCTTGAATCCATTTTTAGGAAGCCACTGATAAAAAAATAAATAAAATAAAAAATAAAAATAAAAACAAATGTTGATTTTTAAGCATATTTTATTTTTGGGGGAATTTTGTGGGACTTTAGCTGTGACATTCAATATAATTTTCCCCCCAACAAAATCATTGTTGTGATAAAGTTCAGAGTGTCATCTACTGTTAGGTGTAGTACTGGGTACCACTACTGTCAGCTTAGAACAGGAAACTGAGGCTGCAGTGGGAACAAGCTCACCAAAACTGGACAGTAGACGATTGAAAAACATTGCCTGTTCTGACAAATCTGGAATTCTGCTGAGATACACAAATGGTAGGCCCACTGCAGCCTCAGTTTTCTGTTCTTGTCTAACATAAGTGGAACCCAACGTGGTCTTCTGCTGTTGTAGCCCATCCACCTCAATGTTCAAAGTGTTGTACACAGTGGCAGGCCATGCATTTACAGTCTAGGCCTTCAGTGTGATTCATGCCATTAAGAAAACATAGTTTCACAATGAAAAAGACACCCTATGCAATTGTAACAATTGACATTTTAAAAACATGTCCACACAAGAAAGCCAGAGCTTGAAATGACACTTAATGCTCCAGCAAGCCTAATTTTAACTGCAGCATGACTGTTTTGTGAAATGAACGTCTCCCGAACAGACATTCAAAAATCATAATTTTTCATATGAATCTACCAAGGAGGTCTATAATACCTGGAAAAATCTATCTAATAATATTTGCGATTAAATGTTGCTTGCAGTAAATTTCGTTTCGTCAGGGTACACGGTTATGCTGTGTTCCATTCAAGTTGGATGAGGGATATTCCTACTTGATATCTCCGACCATAAATGCATTCCATTCCCCGATATTCGGAGGATGACGTTTAAGGAAACAAAACTGCAATGCTCCCTTTAGCTTAGCAGGGGTTTGACTCTCATTAGAGATGTCTCCTAGCAACCCAACTGATAAACAATGCTGCAGCGCTAGCATTTGTGCTTCAGGGGTACGATTATCAAAAGAGATTATAATGTTTTATAGACCTGTTTCTGCAGGCGTTTGTTAAACAAGCTTTAATATCATGTAATGTGGAAACAAACTCATTTATCGATATTATTTAATAAAGTGAATGTTTATCATTTACTTTGTATATCTCCCTGAATGTCGACATGTTTGTGTGACATCATGCCCCTGCATCTCAGCGAAATCAGAGTTGAGAATTTCTGCACGAGCCTACAAGTTGTAATTCTGACTTCAAGATGCATTCCATTGCACTTTTCCTAGTAGAAAGTTGTAAAATCCGACTTTCTGAGTTGAATTGAACGCATCACTACTTTTCAAAACTTGATCCAACACTGAATGCTCCAGCAGCCTAATTTAGTCCTGATGTTGCTATAACAATGCAAAAAGCACTTACCAATTTGCTTGAAGTGAAAATCAGTCCTCCTTTCCTGTTTAATAAATTAAGCAATCACACAGTCATGCAAAACATCTCATGTTTTGAAGTCCATCTGTGTATGACAGCCGACTCGTCAGACAGTTTGATCTTGCACTTTTCGTTCTCGAATTACGTACATCACTTAAAGCGTGATTGCATCATTCGACCGGGACATATCCTAAAGATCACACCTACCAAGAACAAATAAATCAATCTGATTGGCTGATGAATCTGACAATCTGACTTTAGATGCCTATTCACTGCAGTGTTGAGGGATTCTGTGGAAATTCTGAAGGCCTAACGGGGTGGAGCTCAGACTCACGCACTGCTTTGGGCATGCGATTTGTGAAACAGTTGTCACACTTTGCTTGTAAGCATCAAGGAATAAATTCTGACTGGATAAACTTTTAGTTTTTCTCTATTTGTTTGGAGATTAATTAAGAGTGGAAATTGATTAAAAACACATAGGCAAAAAGGTGATTGAGAATGAAAGGATGAAAAATATGTATTTATTTTGCATGTTAGGCCAGCAGAGAAGGCTTTGCTGGCCCTGAGAATTCACCACTGGTTGTACATTCAGAAATGCTTTTCTGCATAGCACTTTTGTAAGGCATGTTTATTTGGGTTACTGTCACCTACCTGTCTGTTTGGACCAGTCTGGCCATTGTCCTTTGACCTCTGTCATTAACAAGCCATTTTTGCCCACAGTACTGCCGCTCACTGGATGTTTTTTTTTGTTTTTTGCACCATTCTCTATACAATCTAGAGACTGTTGTGTGTGAAAATCCCAGGAGATCAGCAGTTACAGAAATACTCAAACCTGCCCATCTGGCATCAGCAATCATGCCACGGTCTAAATCACTGAGATCACATTATTCCCCATTCTGATGGTTGATGTGAACATTAACTGAAGCTCCTGACCCATATCTGCACGATTTTATACATTACACTGCTGCCACATGATTGGCTGATTAGAAAATCGCATGAATAAGTAGATGTACGGTACCTAATAAAGTGGCCGGTGAGTGTATATACAGGTATATAGCCTAATGGTGATATCATTTTCATTAACTATCCCTTTAATGCACAGGCTACATCCACATATTGTTTTGTGATACTATCAGTTTTTGTTATACTTTTTTACAAATTTAAGATTCACTAACACTGATAGAACGCACATCAAACGCATTTTTGCATCCATCTACATTGTTTGTTTTTTCCCCCATTGTTTTTCTGTGTAAACATGCACTTATGGATGTCTTTGACCGTTGTGGTGCATCTTGCTGTTTTTCTTTTTTTTTTTTTGCATCTTGCACAGTAGTGCTTTTTAGACACCGGCTGCATCTTCTTTCTATTACACTTATACACTTGTACTGTGACTTGTTACAGTAAGTTCTGCATTTGAAGAAGAACATATTTCTCGGCCGTTAACAAAGTACATTCTTTAGGTATGTAGGACATACTTCATCCGGAAAAGTGGGTATAGACCTTATTCACAGCATGGTCTTCTTTGTTTTTTGACGGGAATGACAACAAGGCTGTGAGGGATAGTCGTGCAGTATCTTCAATGGGTTTTACAGTTGTTTAAAGTGTTTTTGGATTGTTCTGCGGACAAAACATTGAAAAAACATATTTTCAGTAACATTCAGTAGACAAAAAACTCCAGACAACAGATGTGATCTAGGAGCTTTTTACAGCTTTATATCATGCGTGCCATTGAAGAGATGCAAGTCTATCCCTCACAGATTCGTTGTCATTCCCATTAAAAAAGATGGCTCTACCATGAAGAATATATAGCACTTAGAGTATATAGAGCCATCCAACTAGTGGTTCTTTGCTGTTTTTTTTTTTGTTGTTGTTGTTTTTATTCACCATTTGAATGTGATGTCTTCTCAGCTACTAGGGCATTAATGGATAGTAAATTGTCCAGTGGATGCATACTTCAGAAACTGGCCTGCAATAGTAGGTCATCTGGGTATTTCTCACCTACAATACTACTTATGAATACTGAGGATTTGGGCACCCTACTCCACTGACATACTGTTTTTTTTTGTTTTTTTTTTTTTTTTTTTTTGGCATACTACATAGTAGAGAAGTATGCATACTGGGACGCAGCCCATGTCAGGTTAACATGAACATCAACTTTAAAAAAAAAAAGTGTCTTGAGACACCAGCATTCTGTTGTATTTGTTGCGCTTATAGCTTTTTCTTTTCTTTTTAGCACAAGAATGCATTCGGTCTGACTACCTCTTATATAGCCGACTGAAATCAAGATGTGTGCTTTT
Source organism: Myxocyprinus asiaticus (assembly GCF_019703515.2). Lineage (NCBI taxonomy): Eukaryota > Metazoa > Chordata > Actinopteri > Cypriniformes > Catostomidae > Myxocyprinus > Myxocyprinus asiaticus. The sequence continues at coordinate 6,221,052 of NC_059361.1, forward strand.
CATTTACACAGAACCAAAGCCTAAAACTTAAACTTACCTCTAAAATTTTAACACTAATCTTTTGCTGCCTTGCAAGCACTTGCATTTCATATCTAACTGAATTTCTGTCCTCTAAACTCTTCTTTAAATTCTGCTTCAATCATACACAACAGAAGAGAAGCTATTAAACTCTTTATTCTGCTTTAAATCTGGGATAAGCTTTAACTGTAAGTGAAACTAAATTAAATTTGAGAGAAAAAAAAGCATTTGCAAATGAAGGTGGCTGTCATGCAAGAGCACAGGATATTTTTGCTGATGTACCACCACTCCACATGAGACTGTAAAAAAAAACAGGCACATTCACATTCACAGATGCTTAATGACGTACACACAGTCTTTCGTCATGGAAAGGGGGTCGTGAACGTAACGTAAAAAGATGTCCTGGTAGATGACGGATGTGGGAAAGGAGAAGCCATGTAAAAAAGGGAAGATAAATGTGTATGGATAGGATGTGCTCCAGAATTGAAATAGAGAAAAGAGGAAGGAGCGCTGTAGTGATAAATGAGGGGTGCAGGATAAAGCCACTGAAACCACTGGGAAACAGCCAGGTGCACAGAGAGAGGGATCGCAAAAGAATAGATGCACGGTATTAGCCGTTTAGCCCAATTTACTGAAAAACATAGCAAGATATTTTAGCGCACATAGAAACCAATGAAATCTAAATATAGAAAGAGGAACAAACAATAGATAAAATTAATAAACCTGATGCAGAAAAGGAAAGAGACAGGGTGGAAAAGAGCAGAAGCCACCAATGAAGAGAACTAGAGATAACTATTAATCACAGAAACACTGCAAACTTACTGTTACGTTGCTGTGGGTGTGCCTATGTATGTTTCTCTCTCTCTCTCGCTACCGGTCATTTTCTTAGGTTTAACCTCTCTAAACTCCTATTGGTTCGGGAAGATGTCAATCTTCATCAAGCGGTATGACGTCAACTCTCGTTCCAAAATGAAGGAGAGTCATCTTGGCTCCTCTGTCTTGTTGCTCTTTTGTATCGTGCTTGTTGCTAATATTGCTTGTTCTGTGACAATCTTAATCCCTACCACTTTTAGGTTTGCCATTTCATTTGGGATATTGTATTACTACTTTTCAATTTTTGTTAGCTTTCTGATTTCAATGGCGTGCTGTTCTCTCCCCAAGAGAAAGATGGATAGGTAAGATGTCACGTGACACACATAGTACAACATTTAGGTAACTCGATGTATAGACACCCCAGGTAAGAAAGTGAACGCCACCCTCTGTAAGTTTTGTGTTCATTAGTTAGTGTAGATAAGTTACGCCGTCTGACGGTGAAGGCTTGATTTCTTAGATCTGAGTTTTGTTTTGTTATTTTCTTTCCTTTGGCATTACTTGAGTCCCTTTTCTCTTGGGTTAATCACTTAGAATATATTGATTCCAATTGTACATATTTGTATATATTATTGCTTATTGTACATCTTTCTTCTTCTTATTATTATTATCATATCATATCTTGTTACACTTATTTTCACTTGTGTATAATAAATCACTTTTCTTTTTGGCATTACTTCATTTAGTGTTGTCTCTTACCACCACCATCACTCCAATTTATCGCAATCTCAATGTTACCTCTTCTAACCTTAGACCAAATTAAGAGGTCGTAACACTTACTGTTTTATTTCTATTGTTCAGAAATGTTGAACTATTTGGTGTCTTTCATTTTACTGTTGGCATTTAGTTTAATCTTGTGAAAACAAGATAAATGTCAATAAATGTAAGGGTCATACTTTTCACTGAAAAGAAATGAAATTATATTTTGCATAAAGAAAACTTAATTTATATTTAGGATCATTAAATATAACTCGCTGCACTTTCTTTCTTGTGTTGACATATTTCCTATTGAAACAGAATGATGGAGCGGGACATATCGAAGGGCTTGTCCTCTTTTTTAATAACTAAGCTTAATGTTAAAAATGTATTTGCTACTTGCTATTGCCAGTCAGAGGCAGGTGTCGTATTAGGGGGAGGGGATTTTTTGAATTTTTTCTTCACATTACAGTAATAATAATTTGGGGGGGAAATGCTTAATATAATTTTCATAATTAAAATGAATAAAAACATCTTAATGGTCTTAAAATATGGAGGATTAATAGTGACATTTGAATAAATATTTTATTAAAATCACACACACATAAAGTATATTTAATTAAATGCAGCAATAAATAAAATACATGTTAAAAACATTTTCCATTGGACTTTGATGTATTTATTGACATGTATTTATTTATTGCCACTTTTCAGAATGTATTTATTGACATGTACTGTGTTTATATATATATATATATATATATATATATATATATATATATATATATATTAGTTCTGTCAGTCGATTACAAATTGTAATTGCGATTAATCGCATATTTTTGTAGTTAATCGCGATTAATCACAGATTTTGAAAGTGCTGAAATTTGACACTATATATACTTATTTTCTTGTCAAAATGGATTTATCTCAAAAACAAAACAATATGTAACAATATAATGCTTTATTAACATTTTCCAAACATAAGTCCAAAATACACTAAAATAGCACCAATTCAAGTACCATTAGTTTCCCAAAGTCTAATTGGAAGATTGACTAATTGAAATAACTAGTTTCCCCATAGGTTGCATATTCATTGCAATGGGCATTAAATCTATTAAAATCTCATCCTCTGCAATATTAATCTGCCGGTACACTGTGGCTATCTGCTTTGTTACAGCAATCCTGAAGCTGCATTCATGATTCAAATCTGGGCGTCAGCGCCGCTTTAAACTCACCATGAAAAGCGCTTCCAGACAAAAACGTCTCATTCTGTGTTTTGGTGATAGTTAAGACTTGACTTGCTTCTGTGGTAATTAAAACGTGCCTTACAAGTCCCATCTGGGCTTGTTTTGTACATCATACAGTGCTAAGAGCTCCTTTCTCCATCATTTTATCACTGACAGGGAAGCGCTGTCAGAGATTCTTTTATTTACTGAGATAACAACCTCTGCAGCGCTATCACAGGAGATTATTACACCCATAGAATGTCAGTGGGACCGCTGCATTATGCTATACAGTATATACTGTATATGTGTGTGTGTGTGAATTTAGTACAAAAATGTATTGATCCTCCATACTAAAGTAGGCTTTATTATCTTTATGCAAAATATGATTTTTTATTTTAACCCAGTCATGTCTTTGTGAAATTTATTTTATATGGGCTATAAGGTAGAATGTCTTGTGTCTCTGATGGATATCTCTAATAATATATTCTGCTGGGAGCCACTGACTGCTATGTAAGGTAGACACGACATAGTCCAAGATAGTCTTACAGCCTATTAATATGAAAAAGTGCACCCTTGAGTCCTGACATGTGGATTACACACTCTATACAGTATGTCAAACCCTGCAGTGGAAATGTCTCTCTCTGCAGTGGATCCCAGTGGATCTCAATGCTACATGTGTAAATGCATGTAAATCTTGTATACAGAGTACACTATATGGTTGTATGCCACATGGTTGTGGTGACATTGAACAGAAAGTCTATTTATTGTAATAAAATAAATATAGCCTAATTAAAAACTGGAAAAAGTCTCTACCATATACACTTAACAGAGTTATTGGTAAATACCACTGCTTGCTAAGGCAAAAATCACTATTACTATCACTTATTTTAATGGTTAAAGATTTTTCAATCCTCTTACACTGGGTATTAAAACCAATCAGACTTATGATTTTCGCTTAGTGGACAATAAAATGAGTAAAAGCACCTATAGACTTACACTGAAGGAAGGACCCGAGCCATATCTAGGGACGAGAGACTTGGGGGCCATTCACATCGAACACTATTGTTTTCCTATATAAATGTGTTAGACGGACATCTTTTTCTTTTTTTTTTCTTTTTTTTTTTAACAAAACGCACAAATTAGCAAGACATAGCAGCTTAGACTGACATCTTTGACATCAAGCACATGAAAGCAAGCATATTTTCCTCAAAAAATGTAAATCTAGTTTCTGTCTGTTTTGTATTGTACTCTCTTTATCTCAATGTCTTTTATTTGTCTGCACACTATGGCACAGTATTTAACACGATGGCAAAAAAGATACTTCCCGAAGCTTCATTAATCATACAAGGGATATTTTGTGGCAATTACTGTCCCTTTAGCAGCAGCAAAGCAAGGTGCCTTTGAGGTTATAAAACAGAATAAAGAGTGTGAAAATGAAGAGGTAGAGAAATATTCATGTGATCAAAGCGTGACAGGAAAGTATAGCTACAGGTAACTGTCATCTTATGCGTCACATTTTTACAAATGAGAGGCACATAAAGTGGAAAATCCTGATAATATTTGAGTGACGGGAAGCTTAATCAGTTGCCGGGTCTTACAAGGACTCTGGTTATGTTTTGCAGGCAGAGCATGTGGCAGGAAATGTCAATACACAGTGAGCAACAAAAGCAAAAGCGAAGGAAGAAAGGAGCAGAGCATCAGAGTTGTAATGAGTCTCTCTGAGCACATATACGGGAAATGATGATGATGTCTTTAAAATAATGTAGGATGAAAAGGTAAGATGAAAAGGAGAAAGAATAGCCATGACTCTAAAACAAGCATGGATATTCTGCTTTATGCAAGCAAGCACAAACTTATACACCCCTGGAAAGGCAAGAAGATAATACTGCATCCTTTGAAATGTGTTATAGGATGAAAGATGATATGGACTTCTTAAAGTCACAATACACTGCGCTGAAGCTTTTCAACAGGTAAATCAAAGATGAGATCTCCTTAATTTGCTAGTTGTTTCTCCAAGACAGCAGTGAGATTATATGGAAATCAAAAGGAGACAGTAGACATCCTTCCCCTTTACCAAAGCCTAAACCTAACCGATAGTGTGGAAAAAGCAAAAAAGCACATTTACTGAAGCAACCACGTCATTTCGTGTTGCTTTCTATGACACTTTAATCTCACGTGTCAGCTTGCATGCTTGGCTGGGCTTGAGCATTGGTCCTCCAAATCCAAAGTCCAACACTCTATCAGGTGAGCTACCATGGAAGCTAATCACATTGAAATACATGTGTAAATGTAGGTGGGTCTGTAGTACAAGCATTAAAATTGATCGTTTTTCAAATGATGCATTAGAGAAAAAGTATTTCGATATCATAACATATCGGTGTGTGAGTAACAGTGTGAAAAATAAGTGTTTATAAAGTCATAATCAGCCATTGTAGTCATGATTTGTGTGAAAGCAAATTAAACGTAAAGTTTTTGTAGCACCTCTAGTGTTCATTTTACCAGAAAACTGCAGTGAAACGTAAAACATGGTAAGTAAATGTCAGTTGCAAAAATCTAGTTACAGTAATGTTCATTCTATGAGACCAGGTTGTAATTTTGTGTAACTGTAGGGAAGTGGCTGGTCATAAGTACAATCTTTGTGGTTGTGATTGAGGCTTGCTATTGTGCAGGGGCGTAGATTCCCCCCCCCCCCCCCCCAATAATTAAAACATGTAAACATATAAATGCTTCACGCTGCAACCCCCTTGCTATTATGTGATACTATTCTTCTATATTCTTTATATATTTTGACGTAACCAATGCACCATGCAAGAGGAAAATAATCTCCACTTTTCAAACCCATAATTATCATTTTTTGACTACCTCAAAATAGCCTTTGAGGGAGTTCCCTATAGATTTGTACGAAGATATCCAATTTTGTGAGTTATTTGTGAGTTACTAGTTATCAGTAAGGATGTCAATCTTAAGGATTTTATTGATTACGGTTCCAATTCTTCTTACCGATTCTGATTCCTTAATGTTTTTATTAACAATGCTTAATTTTGAGGAAGATATATTTGTAAAAAAGTATGGTGTTCCTTCTGCATTGATGTAAGAATGCATGTTAATGAATAGTTAACAGAACCTGAAGTCATGAAAATCACACAGTTCCAGTATATTTTAAGCAGTGGAACCAGTTATTGGTTCCTTAACCTTGTTTTCAGTTGACATCTCCTATGCCCCTACAAGATTTATATAAATATATCATATCACGAACGAGAGATTCAAGATTCTGTAAATGTCTTTTAAGACACGACTATCTTCAGAATTTAGATGATCCTAGTTAACATAAGGACCAGAAATGTTAGCGTTAGTAGCTTGACACCATGTCCTAACCAGACATTAAGTGTAGGAGACCCCCCTTCGCGTTCAGTGTAGACAGACAAATTGCTTGGAGCTGGTATTTTATCATGTCGTATGTGGGTAGGACACAGTGTTATAGGGTGACATTAGGCAATAGGTTATTGTGATTGCATATTGGTCTTTATAAAGACTCTTATTAAGTCACTGTGAGATGTCTTTATGAGGGTGATTGCTGTCCAGTTCTCAGTGGCCATTGTGGCTGCTGGTCAGACAGTTAGATATCTCCCTTGCTTTAATAAGAAACAAGGTGCATCAGTGTGTATTTCAGTGCTGTCATTCTGTAAAACACTGGGAATATCTGTTTGTGTGTGTGCACGTTAGTGAAATCTCATTAACAGACTACATGATTTTTACTGCGGCTCTTTTATCACCCATAAAGAGGAGCAATGTGCCTTCAAATGTGTACTTTAAACTATCATAGGCCTTAATGTAAAAGTGAACATAAAATGGCATTTGCAACCCATTTAACTTTTGTAATTTTACATATTTCAGAGTGAAACAGAAAAGATGTACAGCTTTGAAAATTGGGCGTGTCATACCAGAATGGACTCAGACCTGAATGTGAGTTTGTAGTGGATTACACTGATCAGCTTCACCATTAAAACCACTGACAGGTGAAGTGAATAACATTGATTGTTTCATTACAATGGCACCTGTCAGGGGGTGGGATATATTAGGCAGCAAGTGAACAGTCAGTTCTTGAATTTCATGTGTTGGAAGCAGGAAAAATGGGCAAGTGTAAGGATATGAGCGACTTTGACATGGGCCAAATTGTGACGGCTGGGTCAGAGCATTTTATAACGGTAGGTCTTGTGGGATGTTCCCGGTATGCAGTGGTTAGTACCTACCAAAGATGGTCCAAGGAAGGACAACCGGTGAACCAGCAACAGGGTCATGGGCACCAAAGGCTCATTGATGCGTGTGGGGAGCGAAGGCTAGCCCTTCTGGTCCGATCCCACAGAAGAGCTACTGTAGCACAAATTGCTGAAAAACTTAATGCTGGCCATGACAGAAAGGTTTCAGAACACACAGTGCATCACAGCTTGCTGCGTAAGGGGCTGCGTAGCCACAGACCGGTCAGAGTGCCCATAGTGACCCCTGTCCACCGCTGAATGCACCTACAATGGGCACGTGAGCATCAGAACTGGAAGAAGGTGGCCTGGTCTGATGAACCATGTGTTCTTTTAGATTATGTGGATGGCCAGGTGCGTGTGCGTCGTTTACCTGGGGAAGAGATGGCAGCAGGATGCACTGTGGGAAGAAGGCAGGACGGTGGAGGCAATGTTCTGCTGGAGAACCTTGGGTCCTGGCATTCATGTTGATGTTACTTTGACACGTACCACCTACCTAAAGATTGTTGCAGACCACGTACACCCCTTCATAGCAATGGTATTCCCAGATGGCAGTGGCCTCCTTCAGCAGGATAATGCGCCCTGCCACACTGCAAAAATTGTTCAGGAATGGTTTGAGGAACATGGCAAAGTGTTCAAGGTTTTGACTTGGCCACAAAAATCCCCAGATCTCAATCCGATTGAGCATCTATGGGATGTGCTGGACCAATAAGTCCGATCCATGGAGGCCCCACCTCGCAACTTACAGGACTTAAAGGATCTGCTGCCAAGGTCTTGGTGCCATATACCACAGGACACAGGGTCAGAGCTGTTTTGGTGGTACGAGGGGGACCAACATGATATAAAGCAGGTGGTTTTAATGTTGTGGCTGATCGGTGTATATAGCACTACAGTACTCCCCTTCTAAAACACCGTTGGTCATTATCGTAAAATAAACCCCAACAGGGTGGTTAGGACTAGGGCTGGGTGTTGATAAAGTTTTCCCGATTCGATTCTGATTCACGAGCTCGATATTCAATTTGATTCTGATTCCGATTTCATTCAATATCGATTCATATGGGGATATTTCAGTTATAATGTCCTTTTTGCTGTACATATAAAATAAATTCTCTCACAGCTAATGTTGTTAATTATACAGGGGACCTTCTAACTAGGTACACTACGAAAATATGAATTGTACTAATTATATTTTATTCGTTTTTCATCATTTTGATCACATTTAAGCTTTTAAAAATGAACAAATCCAAGTTTTCAATCAACAAATATGATAAATATTGCATATATAATTTTTTTTTTGTTATATGTTTATTGTTTAATAGCATAATTTGTACGATTTACAGGTATTTACATTGATTTGTTGAACAGGTGTTAAAAACCGGTACTGTCTCTTTAAGAAAGCCAGCAGCTGTAAATGGTCACATGCTAAAGAGAGAACTTTTTTTGTTGATTTTGATCGACAACTGACTGTAGAGAACAGAAATGGTATTAAGAGACATTATTCAATGACAAATGGGTTGCGTGGATCTCATCTTTGGACACACATTATACATTATACTAACTTTTACTTTCAACGCACATTGAATCTCGCTGCTGAATACTCCACCACTATAATACACAACCACTGGCAAGTGAAATCTAAACATTTACCAGCCAGTTGCCAATATACATTTTAGTCACATAGCGTGAAATTTGGTTGCACAGTGGGGGGTTGCACATAGAGTAAAAGAGTGATCTTGGGATTTAAGAATCGATATTGAGATTGCTCAAACGAAGATCATGATGCATTAGAAAATCTATATTTTTACCCACCCCTCTGCAATCTCACCCTTTATAGAGATTGCAGAATGCAATGAGAAGGAGAAATAACTGGCAATACCTGAATGACTGTAAAATATCTCTTTATCCCCGGTTGAGCGGTCATTATTCTGAAATATTAGACCGCTAGCTGGCGTTATTGACCAATCAGAATTGAGTATTCCAGAGAGTGTAGCCTAGGAGACATCCAGCACAAAGGGAAGTTATCATTTTGATAAAATATTACAAAAACAAATTTTATTTTCTATGGCATAACATGCACTGATGAAAATAAGTAAATAGGGTCAATTCTGATTTCATGATTCTGCTTTGACTATAGTTTGTATAGCCAAACATAAACAATATTAGTGAGTGATCTTTCAAACATCTTTTATAAATGAGATTGGTGATTGATCATCCACAACAGTTCACAGTTCGTACAGTATGTTTAATAATTTCCTCCAATAATATTCTTTTATTTCTAAGAAGCCTTAAACAATCACAGATGACAAGTGTACTATCACAGAAGGATTCAGTGAGCATTATCATGTCCTTTATGCATTCATACTGATGATCTCTCTGAACACAGAGCATACACAAACCACTACTCACTGTACTCTCATGAAATATACATCAGGAGCATTAGCATTTGGTATTCCTTTAACTTCAGTCCTGCTCTGTTTAATTCAAATGCCTTCTTTGCAGGTGGAATACATATTTCAAAACGACTTCTAAACCACTCGCATCTCAAGACTGATTTTTTGCTCACTTCCCATCACTGTGTTAAGTGGAGTGATTATGCTCCAGTCTCTCTCTTTCCTGCTTACCATAGTGGTGTCTCTGATATGACATAATAAAACTTAATAATACATTCAGCTTGACTCATGAACCAAAGGAATCCATAGTAAACATTTAAACATTGAGGCAACACTTAACAATATGATTGTATTTGTTAACATTAATTAACTACATTAGTTAACATAACAATGAACAATACTTTAACAGCACTTATTAATCTTGGTTAATGTTCATCTCTACATACAGTATACTAATGCATTTTAACATTAAAAGTTGTATATGTTAACATTAATTAATGCAAAATAAACTGATATGAACAAACAATGAACAATTGCATTTTTATAAATCAGTGTGAACCAAAATTAATTAATGCTGTAAAATTATACTGTTCATTGTTAGTTCATGATACCTAATGCATTTACTAATGTTAATGAATGGAACCTTATTGTAATGTAAAGTGCTACCAACATAGAAACATGTTATACAGACTTCATAACTCAAATGGAACCTCATACATGTATGTGACTAATTTGAAACACACTGTTAGGATGGCAACTTTGTTAACAAACACTCACACACAAACACTAGAGGCTAATAGTGGATTTTTCCAAAACCGATAACTAAGGTGGTGGAAAAAAACTGATAACCGATTAATCAGCAGATCATTTGTATGTGTTCAAGACAAATTTTCTTTGTCTGTCCTGAAGGGAAACTAAATATGCACTCTTACAGTCATCTACATGTATTACAATATAACACTATAAAGTAAACGTAGTTATATAACAAATATGAACAGTAACTCAATAGAAGATAATCATCTTTTTCCTTAGGGATCCCATCTATCAAAATCCACATGAACTCAAAAATAAATAATGGTTATATGAATAGCATCAATAATGTCCATGCTTCATAAGTGTCTTTTCTAAAACATCATCTCTTAATAATAATCATGCAGCTCCTTTACATTGCACTACATGTAAGCATTCACCAGATTAAGTTTTCTTTATTTATAGCCTATGCAGTCACTAGATGGGTTTTTATACAGCATATTTTTGCATTCACTTATTATTCACCAGATATAAAGTTGGAGATGCAATGTACTGATGAGACATGTACTGACAGGACACATTTCCGCATAATCGCTTTTTACTGTACATGCCCATGCTTCAAGTTAGAACACATAATGATTATCTTAATAAAATAACAAAATATTCATTAAAATGAAGATATAAATATTAGGGATGTAAATCGGACGTTTCATCATGATACGAACTTGACTTGATTCTCTTGGCCTGCGATCCGATATTTGCCGATACTTCAAAGTCTGCCGCAATATGATTCTATTCCTGCAACTGATATTCCGAAATGATGTGCCTATTTTACACAATCAATTATTATTATTATTATTATTTAATTATTTTAGTTTGCCCTCAAATGCAACCACCATATAATTTGATCATTTTATTCAGCTCTTTGTGTACACATTGGGACATCCACAACAAAATAAGGTACTTCAGATGTTGAAAAGTATTATACAGATAAATAATATAAAAAACAAAAAACAAAGACACACACAAGTGATCATCACTCGTTTGATGACAGCTAATTTTTCAGTTTAGTCCAATTTAAAGTACTTACATACCCATGACTTGTTTCCAACTATCCGTGCTATCCGTGGTTTTCTTGGCTACAACTTCCACAGTTGTAATGAAAAATTCTGTTACAGTTAACTGGGATAAATGTCAGTAAGGGTGTTGATGTGTAAAGTCTTATAACTGATGCTGGAGCTGAGCAGGTGTTTCTCTTTCCCTCATTAGTGCTGTTCAGAATGTTGGCGTTGTCAAGATGTTTCACATGGTTGAACTTCACCATGGTACTTTAAAATAGCAAATTCTCATGTAAAATTCAAATGGGTCGCATGCGCAACAATATCGATGGAAGAAGAATTAATCGCTGTCAATTTATGTCATGTATTAATGTAATCAAATTAATGTGAGCTCTCTGTGTTTGTCAGGAGAGCTCACATTTTAAGGAGTGCCCGGTTGATGCGAGTGCATGCCGCATGGATAGCAGAGCACAATTTGGCTTCAAAGACCCCGCGCACATCCGTGTACCACATGAAAAGCATATTTAGAGCTCATAAAGTCAAATGAATAAGGTTGCTTCATCGCCTGACGGAAATGCGAGCGGACAAGGCTGACATGAGAGTATTAAAATAAAGGTACATCTTAAAAAAATGTCTATATCGATATTTGCACGTTGTATCGATAACATTGGATCATTGGATCGATGCATCGATCCAGATCGATGGATCGTTACAACCCTAATAAATATGCATGACTATTGTCAATGATGACATATTTAGACACAGAAAAACACTACATGGTGTCAGTGATTGTTTAGAACCATCCATCAGAGGCTGTGGTAGTAATACATAACCACCCAATGGCACCCACGGGTGGGAAAAAAATTATCGGCTAGTGATGGGTCGTTCATGAATGATTCGTTCATTTTGAACAAATCTTTTATGTGACTCAGAAGAACGAGTAGTCTCAGAGAGTGATTCTTTCATTTTGTGTTGCCGTGCATTGCGCAACCTCCGTTCGTTTGTTATGTGAAAACTGCATAGGCACTGTAAAGGAAACAGAAATGATTAGTTCACCTCTCGAGTCTTTTGGTCCGAGTCGTTCGTTCTTTTGTCACATGACAGCAGTATATGCTATGCATTACTCACACAGGAAACAGAAATGATTAGTTCACCTCTCAAGACTTCTGGTCCGAGTCGTTCGTTCTTTTGTCACATGACAGCCATATAGCTATGCATTGCTCACACTGGAAACAAAAATGATTAGTTCACTTCTTGAGTCTTCTGGTCCGAGTCATTCGTTCTTTTGTCACGTGACAGCCGTATACGCTATGCAGTGACAAAAGAACGAACGACTCGGACAAGAAGATTCCAGAGGTGAATTAATCTTTCTGTTTCTCATAATTTGTCCTTGGCTGCATTATAGATTTTTCCTTATTGGGACTATAATCAAAGTTTGCATAAGTAGACATGTTGGGGGGGATTTGGCTATTGAAAATGTAACATTTTAATTTAATTCTGCTCAAATGAACAAAATGAACTAAATGACTTGAATAAAGATTTGTTCATTTTGCTGAACAAGACTCAAAGATTCAAGTCAGTAAAATGATCTGATCTTCCCATCACTACTATCGGCAAACTATCTGTGTTCTTTTAGAAAGATAACCAATAGCTCCAAATGTATCTATCGGCACCTATTAATTGGCAAAACCGATATTTATCAGTCAACCATATACCGGACCAGTCAATCGCAATCACGTTAACAACCCAAAATGAAAAGAGAGCAGAGAGAGAAATTACACAAATAACGAGAATGTTAAAGATAACTTTTTATTTCCCCATTTCACCTCCCAGTGGTTTATGTGCACATGTGCTCTGAGACTGGAGCTGTGGTAATGTGGATAAGCATCTAAATTGTAAAAAAGTATATTAAAATGGTGAAGTATTAATGTAAACACAGTCATTTATGTCTAGAGATTGTAAACAGAAGGACAAAAAAGTGAATTTGTTTCGAAATATCTGACTTTGAGTCTAAGTATAGTCTAATAGACCAGCTGCTGTCTAGTATGTCATAAATAATGTTCAAACAACAATAACAAGAAAATGAGAAAACCACTCACTGCTCTTGGCTGGATAACTTTAGTAGCTTTAAAACTGTTTAATACATTATAATCATACATTGAATAATGTTTTATTTTATTTTATTTCTTAGAGTTTACTTTAAAGGTGCACTCAGTAACTTTCGTCTTTGTGTCATCTTGGACTTATGGTGCCTTCACGTGCTATCGGAATTATCGTAAATACGAGTTTCCCACTCGGAAGTTGTGCATGAATAACTCCTCAAGTCGTAATTAGGACTGGGAAACTCTGAGATAATTTTGATACCCAAGTTTCCGAGATGGGAGGAGTCTTAAACTTTCAACATGGTGGTGGAGACTAAGGTTTCTTAGTGAATGACAGGTTTTATACATTTTTCTAAATAAAGCTAATTGTTATCACTTGCCATTTTTGTCATACTCATTCATGTATATCAGCAACCATTTGATGCATGTTGCACATTTTACACCGTGAAAACTGCTTGTATTTGACCAAAATTCCATTATCGTCAGAAAGCTGAGTAATATGTATTATGGTGTCAAAATAAAAGTTCCTTTCGAAATATTTATGAATAAACCTGGCGTTGTCCATGTTTACTGTTGTTATTCCATCCTACATCATCTTCTGTGATAATACTGTGTCCAATTATGACAGCCGCCTGCCAGAGTATTGTAAAGGACAACTCATAGCTGTGGAAGAGAGAGAAAATCAGTAGTGGTGAATTACATGAAAACATGTCATAAAGAAAATTGACATATAATCCAACATTCTGCAGAAGAGAACTAGGGAAACATAGATTCCATATGTATTAATGTTACAATATTTTCAAGAAAATTAAGCATATTTCTGCCAAAAAATATTATTTGTGTCCAGCCATATATACGTTTTACCATAATGCATCCAGGAATTCTTTTATAATCCTTTAATTATAAAATCTTGGTACTGTAATAATTTGTATTTTATTGACAAAAATTATTAAACAATGTGAGTAAACAATGACTCAGTTTTCACTTTTGGGTGAACTGTTCCTTTAACTTAGAAAATAAAAAGGAAAAATAGTAGTTCAAAATACTTTTATCCTTAAGATGATTTTGGAAATCCAGCCCGTGGGCATGTTCTTGACACGTTTTGTCAGATTCACACATAGAGGCAATAAAGAGTTCATCTGGAACTACGTTGATGATATTATGATCAGTGTGAAAAATATTCTTAAAAATATCACTGATGATCAGATTATTTTCTTTCCCTCCATTTTTAATCAGCCATAGTTAAGGACACTCTGATTTAATAAGTCTGCCATGACAAGTAACTGATTGGTGCGGCCGCATGCAGACCGCTCTGTGAGACACGTGGTGTCAGATTACAATCTTCAGGTGCTGTGTTTCTTAAAGAATGGTCCCTGCTGTAGTGTAGCGCAGTCCCTTTGCTGTCTAAGCAGCTGCGTGTCGGCATGCCGCATCACGCAGGAAAATCTCTGAAATGGAGAATCAGTCCAATCATTCATCAGGATGACAGAAAATTAGACAATTGTATTTGGAGAGACAAAACACCAATCAGTCACATTTGGTTCATCACAAATTTTTAGAGGTCTTTACGGGCATTAAGTTGAAGCCCGAGAACATGTGACCCGACCTGACTGGTACCGTAATTTTTTAAGCCAGACCCCAAAATTGTTATCTCTTTATAATTTCTTCTCCAAGTACATTTTTTTCAATAGGCTGTATTTTATTTTAGCATCGTAGGCTACATGCGTAACAGTATCGTAACAGTAAACATACTCAGTTTTAACAAGGCACAGCAGCCTCTTAGCACACTAGAGCACAAGTAAAAAAAAAACATTAGTTTACCATTTATCAAGCGCTGAAACTGTGCTGTGTAAAAAACAAAGAAACACGTGTAACAGTCAAATGAAGTCCACTTTGCAACCTGAATGTCAGAATGTCAAATCTTTGTGACAGCTGCGCTAAAAAAACTAGACGCAGTGCAATGATTGAAACCGAACACAGGTGTCTTGTAATGCATTTTTAAAAATTTGAGTTATTTTTACTTGGAAGTTTTACTTTGAAGTTCTAGTTTTTAACTTGACACTGTTTTTTTTAAATAATGCGGTGCAGTGTTTCCTACAGAGTTGATCTGAGAGTCACCGTCTTGTGTGTGTGGAATGTTAAGGACCATGTGTGCCAGCTTGATAATCTCAGCGGTAACTATTTATTTACACCAGGCAAGTACGCTATTGTTCTGAAAACAGGCTGTAATCTGCTCAACCACACAGCACAACCAACGCAAAGCAGACGCGTTTACTCACACGACCCTCCACTGCAGCATGCTGAACCTGAACTGTGTCGCGTTTTGAGCAGCTCATGATGTGCTGTGGTCGTGTGAAGGGTTTGTCCGGGCTGCACGGTTCTGCTGACTAGCGCTGTTTAGTCACACTTTAAGATTGGGCATGCAGCTGCTAAGGACTTCAACATGTCGATAATTCATTCTCCTGTCTCTCGCTGCCCCTCGCATGCGAGTGAGTGATTATTACAAATGCCACCAGTGGTGGATCAAACAATAATTTGCGGACCCCCTTCGGTACCACCATGGACCCTCTGTTGAAGAACCTTGGGTTAGGGGATCTAAAATATTTGATATGATTGTATAATGTAATATCACACTAACATATTTATAAGTATAATAAAACATTCAGGTTAAACACATAAAATAATATTCAAAGATTGATAACTGATGACATAGTTTTCTCATTGAAAACAATGGGGTTTCCCGCCACGTCAGTAAGAGGACACCAGAGGGCACCTTTGCCTTCATCATACAGATGCGGACAGCTTCTGCACAAGCATCAAAACTGGACGCTTAGGGAATGAGAACGGGTTGGCGGAGCATTTTCTCCCACTGCAAGAGCTGAATTTATAATTCAAGGTGCGCTCAGTCATTGTTTTCATCATTAAAAATTTTTACTCAATGAAATCAACAGTCATTTTAAAATATATGTATAAAATCGATCACTCACATATGTTGAAGACTCCATTTTAGTAACCTTATAAAAGTTGTTTTATTCTGCATGGACAGGATCTGTCTGTTTTTCTGTCTCTCTGTTTGTCTGTCTGTCTGTCTATCTATCTATCTTGTCTTGTCTTTTTCTTTCTTTTTGGAGGAGGTTTGGCACAGGGATTTACAGGGGAATTTAAAAATGTCACTTCATGTCAAAAATGTTGCAGACCCCTGCTGTACATCCCTGCTGAAAAGACCAGCTAAAACTAGCTTAAGCTGGTTGGCTGGTTTTAGCAGGTCTCCCAGCCCAGCCAGGCTGGTCAGTTAGCTGGTTTCAGAGGGGGTTTGAACACTTTTTAGCTGGTCAGGATTGTCTTAGCTGGCCTCCCAGCCTGACCAGCTAAGACCACCCTAACCAGCTAAAAAATGGTTCAAAACCCCTTTAAAACCAGCCTGACCAGCTATAACCAGGCTGGGTGACCAGCTAAAACCAGCCAACCAGCTTATGCTTTGCAATGAACCAGCCATTAATTCATTTCAATGGCTTTGCAATGTAAACATCATGAAGTATACATACAATAATATGGTAGCCTACCATCCACGTTTTTATAGGCATAAAACGTAACACTCAATTTTATACAATATGTAATGTGGGTCCTGGCTCCGTCTCTCTACCCACCAAGGGGTCCTTGACCTGAAAATGGTTGAAGACCCCTGCCCCAACCCAACCCCATTTCGAAACCTAACCAATAATCAACAATATAAAACATGAAAGAGACACTTTGTTATACGTAATTTGATATACATTACACTATTTATATATATGTTTAAGCACCCAACCGCACATTTATGCCTAAACCTAACCAGCTCTAAACAATAGAAAAGACGTAACAAGCAGATAAAGTACAGTCACGATCATTTAATTTTAAAAATGCACTACAATAATATTCCAAACCATACAATTGCATTGTGTGAGCAGCAGAGTGAAACTGAAGGTTTTAATAGGTAAAAATGTTCCCCCTCCGTGAAGGCATCCTGATCCTGTGTCATCCTGATTCTACCGGCACGTCTCATTCAAAAAATACATGTACATCCGAACTTGAGGTCGTTGTAATCGGTTACAAGACACACGAGAGCCAGTGGCATAATCGCTGAGTCTCTGACGTCAAACCCGTGTTATTATGCTTGAGGTGGCACATTTTGATTGTGTTATAACAAAACTTGTGCAGGATGTGTTACGGTGGACGCCAGGTGACTGTGTTCGGTGATTAAAACATACATTTAGGTTTGTTATTCACATAAAATGATTGTAACACCCGAAATGAATAAAATAGTGTCTTACAAAACCTAAGTGAGCAAGCCAAAGTACCCAGCAAACACAGAACATTCCCCTTATTGGCATACGGTTCCCGTTTGGTTAATTTTTTGGGAACCAATTCTCTTTAGGTTATATTTTTAAAACCATAAACTAAGGTTCCCAGAACACTGCAGGCAGGTTTTTCTGTGGCAACCATAAAATCACTGGTGGTTATTTTTTAGGTTTTATTTTTGTAACTATATAACCTTCCAACAATGCTGCAGGGAGAGTTTTGTGGGACAACCTTAAAATAACATACAGAAAGTTTTCTAATGGTTATTTTTAAGTTTTATTTTTCGTTCACATTTTTCATCATCACATTTGTTTATTTTAGTTTGACAGACAACAATGAATTAAATTAGTGAAGTAGGCTAGCATTTAATTAAATGCAGAAAATAGATAGGATAACAGTAAATGGGATTTAAACACATTATAATGAACAAATGAGAAAAACATTCAAGAATACACTACTTTCCTAACTTAATATATTATCTTAATACCTAATTACCTTAGTCGCTGTCTGATAACTATACTGTATATGAACGTGCATTTGATCTGCACGTGCTTCATTCAACCACAGATATTCGCGCTCTTACACAATTTAAAATTAACGGTCATTCGAGGACAGATTCGCTGACTGACATTCTTTCTATCGCTTTCCTCAATACATAATAACTGCTAAATATGAGGTTAACTATAGGCTAAATGTTAATAATTTACAGATTTGACTCACAAAATTGAAAAATGATGTGTAAGTTTAACCGAGATGTTTTCTGTTTATTAGCTATAACTGAAGAGAAACTAACGCTAGCCTGGTTACAGGAAATCAAATGGTTTATTGAATGTTTATTCAATTTTTTTATGTCTGTCAACACATTTCTTTTTAAAAACCCTCGATTGTGCTGGAGTCATTGGTTATTTGTAATCATTTCCTTTAATATCTGCATATTAATGGTGCTGAGGAAGTTTTTAGGAAACTGAAAAACAAGGCATAGTTTTCAGTGTTGAAGCACAGAAGGGTTGCAGAAAGTATACATAAGTCTCCCAAAATGTGTTGTGGCTGATTTGAATAGTTATATAAAAATTTTAATTCATTATAATTCATATCGATGGCTTGTCTCTTTATTGAGGTTGCAGAAAGGATCTAGAAATTAAGAGGTTAAGGGAACATAGGGGAACCATTGTGGACAACCTAAAACAAACGTTTTATTTCTGTAAAGAAAATGTTCCTGGAAAACCAAAAATGTACCTGGGATCGTTCTGGAAACCAGAAGTTGTTAGTTTGGGAAACTTGCTAGATTAATAATAATAGGCTAATGGTCATGATGATGATGATGATGATGATGATGATGATGATGTAAACTCACTCTCTTCATAAAGAGGCAATAGCATAATATAGATTACTATAGCATGTCCTTTAACATGATTGTTAACAATCACATTGACTGGCTGCTGTATTATAAGCAGGGACTAAAAACGGTTCAAGGAACGAAAACCGAAAACGAACAAACTTTTTAGCAGAACGAAACCGAAAACCGGAAACAAAGCGTTTTTCAGTTGTTCTGGAGTGAAAACGTTATTTTTAACTGCAGTCAAAAGGGTTTATCACAGTAAATATTTGGAACTAAACCATTTCATGTTGCCCAAAAAAATTAAACGTGCTTTAATCCTGAAGGAAACTGCTGCATCACATATTTATTTGCCTAATTGCCCGTTGCGGATGTCGCATTCTGTAAATGAAGAGCTTTTTAACAACTATGTATAAATACTACATACTATATACATGCACAGCTATTCCAGGTACAAGTAAAACATTATTAGAGGTAAAAGTAATGTTTCCAAGTCTTCACTGAATTATTGTTAGATATGATGCATTAAAACAGATTTGATGCTGCCGGGGATTTGACTCAGAAGCAGATCTGTAAATAAAATTATACTTAACTGTTAATTAACTGCTTGTAATGATTTCTATGCCACCACACACACACACACAAAAAAAAAAAAAAAAAAAAAAAAAAACATTATTTTGTGTTTGTTTTTTCCAGACCATGTTGCTTGTTTCTCTTGCGAGATCTGGCATCACTGCAATTGGTATTTCACCAGTGTTGGGCAAGCCACTCAAAAAAATGTAGCAAGCTAAGCTGCAAACTACTCAACAGAAAAATGAGTTAAGCTAAGCTAGAAGCTACACTTCAGAGAAAGTAGCAAGTTACACTACAAGCTACATGCCAAAAGTAGCTTGCTACATTTAAGCTATCTCATATTTTTTTCAATCGCAGATGCACAGAGCATACCGTCATAGACAAAGCATCTAAAATACTTATTCACATGATGTTAATCAAAGCCATGGTACAGTATATTACAGTTTAGTGCAATGCAGTATATAAGTATAAACAAACAAACATGTAATTTCATATTTAGACATGCTTCTTATACAAACCAATGTGTTCAACATTTAAAGTCACTATTTTTACATTTTATTTTTCATATTTATACTACTACCTCTACAAAAACGTGGTCAGGATGAAAAAAATCACTATTTTTACATTTATTTTTCAGATTTAGACTACTACCACTACAAACCCATACCCATTTAAACATAATTTAATTTGCACATTCCTGTATAAAAACTCTGCATACATACAGTATACTATTAATCTATATATTCATATACAATACAGAAATACAGCAGCTAGACACAGAATTACAGGATACATCATCAGATGCCAAATTTCTTGTGTGTGTGTGTGTGTGTGTGTGTGTGTGTGTAGAGAGAGAGAGAGAGAGAGAGAGAGAGAGAGAGAGATTTCTGATGGTATCATAATACCATGGTACTATGATATACAATTAACTTTTTTATGTACCATTATGTATTTGCATGGTGCTTCAAAGTATCCAAAGAATACCATTTTACTTCCATGGTGAACAGATACCATATTCATATATCCTATACCATTGTATTAATATAGTGTGTCCAGGTAATGGTACATGTCCAAAAAACATGGTAATGCCATGGTACTTTTTTATATGTTTTCGTGTAGGCTAATACGTGTTTTGATACTCTTTTGGTTGGAAAATATATTTACCTGCAGAAGTCGTTTACAAGATGCAAACATGTTGAACTTTATAAAGACCTTCTTCATCACTGGCAAACGATGGATGCATTTGCAGGTTTCGTTTCCATTGATTGTAGATCCACTGCAACCAGCGTTATCTTTATTTTCTGTGTTATAAAATACTCCATGAGCTTACTGGAAAGCGAACCGATTCAGACTGCATTCCTATCATGTTTGACCAATTCATTTTAAAGAACTGACTCAGATAAGTGATTAATTTGTGATCGGGTATCTTTAGTTTTGATTCAGAACCGGTGATAGTAAACACCGGGTACAAGGCATGTGTATCTTTTCTCAATGCTACACCGCTACCTAGTCAAAAATATAGCTTTGCTTCTGAAAAGCTACTTGATTTAAAAACTAGCGAAGCTACCACCTTACTACTCAGAAATGTAGTCAAGCTAATAGTTTCGCTATTTGTAGCGAAGCTACTGCCCATCACTGTATTTCACCCACCTCTTAGAGCAGAGTACTGTCATTTTAAAAATAACGTTATTTACCGTTCTTTTATTTTGTTCTAACCGGTAACCTTTTGGAAAGGAGGCTGCGGAACTTCAGAACCAAAACGGAAAAATACAGTTTTTGCACAGAATGAACCAAAATGAAAAACATTTCGTTTTTAGTCCCTGTTTATAAGTGAACATATATGACTGGACAAACAAAAGTAGCTGACTGTAAACGCATCTCAACACGCTGCCGTTATCAGGAGCGCACAACAACGCGCGTCTTAAATCATCAGCAAGCAGCAGATGAAGTTTGTTTCCCACGATTGTAATTCCGGTCTTAATATATTTATACCACCTCTGTGCATTTAATAGTCTGTATGCACATTTTTTTGTAAACCATATGACATTTCAGATGCTCTGTATCTCCGTGTCGAGAAAAAACACTCATTTTTTATTATACTAAATTATGATAAAACAGCTGTACACCTTCCACGTGGAACCAATCTTGGATGATTGGGAAACAAAAAGTATGAAAGCTAATTCTTATTTATTTTCAAAATTATTATTTGTTTAATCCTTATTTGTTTAATCTGACTTCATATTTACAGTTATGGTGAGTCTTTACAGTGCGTACAGCAACTTTTGGTTCACTTGGGGAAAACATATCTCTTTTACAAGGTAAAGCCTTTGGTGAAAACTGTTGTATAAATGCTTACTTGGTTGTTTTGTCCAAAAGCTTGTTTTGCCATTGTCAAGTTCACAGTGCTCCTCTTAGTGGCACTATAACGCGCATACTCAAGAAAATTGGGGGTGGAGTTTAAGAGTGCAATTTTAAATTAACATCTGCTGCTCCTTGCTGTTAAATTCTTTTTTTATGTTAAATATTTAATGTCTGATAATATATAGACATTATTCTGAATATATATATATATATATATATATATATATATATATATATATATATATATATATATATATATAGAATATTAAATACATTGAATATTATTCTGAGTTGAATATAAACTATCATAATGATTATGGTGGATGGAGGGACCAGTGTTGTGGCCAGTGTCTTTTAGCGCTGCTGTTGATTAGTGGCGGTCCTGCACAAGACGCTGAAAAAACAGCAAGATGCAGCGCAATTGTCAAAGACGTTCATCCAGCACGTGTTTACATAGAAAACAATTGAAAAACACAGCAGATGTGCGTAAAAGCACATTTGGTGTTAACAGCCCCTAATTTGTCTGTTCTCGCATGTCATTTTTTCAAAATTGCAAACATGAACCCGACTCGAATGCAAAGTTATACTTTGGGTTTGTCGTGTCCCATTGGTTTCAGGTCGGGTAACAGACCTCAGTGACTTTTACAGTTGTACATTGTGAAAAGATTGTGTAAAACAATCCTGTTAGGTTACCATAAATGTAAACTGTAATGTATTTTGCTGTACAGTGTAAAACATAAGGTGCTGATTTCTAGCAAAAATATAATACATATATTATAAGGTTATTGACAGCCATCAGATAAAGAACAATCACAAATGAGATGTCTCAAAATGTTTCTCATAGACAACAATACGATTAAATGGAGTGTGAATGGAAATGCTTTACAAAGATTCCTGCTTCATTCAGTTGATGTTTCTCTTGTGAATAAGACCAATAATCTCACAAGAGTCTCCTATAGTGTTTTAGAAGAGATCTCAAGAATGTCTTAACCTCCTGAGACCTAAGTGTGACTACTGTGTAAATTTTCCATTTCCCTTTTTGATTTGTAACAAGTAGCACCTAATAAACAACCACACAGTGGCGTATCCAGGACATTTTTACTGGGGTGGCGATACTGGAAGAACCTTTATGAATGGCACATGATCAAAATGTGTAAATATCGCATTGCTTTGCTTCAACATCTACACATGTAGAATAAATTAATTCTTAAACTCATGTTAGCATTCACTGAATTGTTTGTATTCAATATCAGACTGTTGTTTTGACATTTGGTAGTTTTCTATTCCTGTTCTATTTCAACCTATTACAGTTTCTGGGAATCTCTGGTTATTTTAACGTAACATCCATTTTTAAATCAGTAATTGTTTAGGAAAAGTCAGTTACACATTTTTAAGAGCTATTCTCATTGTAGAGAATGAATCTGCATATAACATCAGGTATAGTGTATAATCATAAAAAGATACAAGTACCGGTGATAACTGATTGAGGCGCAATTCAATCAATCATTCAATCAATTATTCATTCATTTATTAGCTATAACTGCATTGTCCAGCAGAAATATTGTTAAATTGGGTACAAATCAGTGTGTGAAATTGGCTACGAGGGCTTATAGGTGTCTGTCTGGAAACCCCAAAATTTGCAGATTGAGCTCTGAATACAGTAAAAAAACAAAACTCTATTTACAGTGTCTACTCAGGTTTATTTTCCACATGTTCTGATAGCTTCAATTACTTTGAAATTTACCAAATAAAATAGTTAGTCAAATCCTTTGCGGCATTTAAGTGCAATTTGCCCTGCCTCTGCATATTTAAAATGTCAAATAAGTATAAAAACTTTGAAGATTTTGTTGGTCTGACTGACCATGTACAACTCATGTAAAGATTTAAAGTACAGTCACAGCACAAACCCTTCCATTTCACACACAGGTTAGCCATATATATAACTTTAGCTATTGAACATATACTTCTGTAGAACGCTTTACACACCTCCGTCATTAAATCAGAAAACATGTCATTTAATATTTCATGTCAATATATAGATAACATGTTGAATGTGGTGTAGGGTCTAGCTTACTCTTTAACCTAGCTACTGTAACAATGAAAAAATATTTTCACATTTACATGGAAATTCGGGATAAATTAAACAATAGATTAGATGAACATACCTCTCAAATAACAGCTTTCTTTTTGACCACAAATCGACGTCGTCAACTCATTGGAAGTTGGAGGTAGACGCTAGCTCGTGTCAGCTTCGTGCCTCTGACCGACTATTATACTCCAGACCTGGCGCCCGCTGCCCGCGACCTGCGGCACCTGCCTGGCCACCCGCGGCCTGCCCCTCCCCCCACTGATCAAAGATCAGCTCACACAGCTTCAGTCCCACCACTACTATAATGGTCAGAAATATAAAACTGACCCTGGGTCAGTGTGGCTCTAAATCAACAAATGACCTGAGATGTCATCTTTGATTGACAGGTGTTTCTATTGGTTCTTCGTTCTTGTGTTGATGAACATGATGAACTACCAATCAGTTCTGGGGTGGCCACAGGGTGGCCAATGAGATTTCAGGGGTGGCCCAGGCCACCACAGGCCACCCCTTAAAATCGCCACTGCAACCACACACACACACACACACACACACACACACACACACACACACAAAACAATTCTAGTTTTCCTAAAGATTTATGTCCACATATGTTGACAGCAGGACTAAGTTGTGAAATTATAAATAATACCAAGCTATAGAAATTTTTTTCATCAAATTGTTTATTATGTTTCCAGGAATGTCGGTTATTCAAGTTTTTAAGACATTACAGACATTACAGCTGATTTTATGTAAAGCTGAATAAATCATTCTGATTCAAAGTGTTGGCCAGCATTGTCCAATCACTGCCAAGCATGTTAAAATAAAATGTAGCATTATAAATTCTGAATCTATGTACTGATTACCATTGTCCCATGTCTGCCAAACATGTTGAGTGGTCCAAACATCATCTGCAGCTTGAAAAGTTTGGTCAGATTTTATGACTGAATAGACTTAGCTGCATAGAAAGCTAAAAGATGTCCCCTTGCTCCCTTGCTCTCCATTTAGTGAATTACTTATCTCAAGTGTGCTGCCTGTCTGTACTGTACAGTTCGAAATTGATTTTTTAAAGCAGCATATCAAACGAAACTACAGACACTAATCTTTACACCAAACAGGTTTAAATGAAAAACTTAAAGATGTTTCTTATCAAAGGCACTTTTGTTTTCTCTGCACCTTTTCTCATGTTGTTGTGTCACGTGACTCGGCAGAAGTTTAACCCTTAAATGACAATCTAGAGTGTTGTGAACTGTATTCAGTCGGTTTAAATTAATTTAAATTATGCATTGCATATAGAGAAGCCAAAATACAATGTCCATGCATGTGGATGCGGGGTCACACGAGGATAAACTGTGATTGAATTTGTTAATATACCAAAGTCGAAAATCAAAAGTCATCTCAAATTCAATTCAACAATTGTCTCATTTGAGTATATTTTTATTTCTCCTCAGGAATTTCAGGAGACTTATTTTGATACTTCAAATAAAACATAACCGCTTTCTGAGTTGGTAACCTGAATCCATTCCTTGAAGAAACACATCTGCTCTTTAAATGCCAAAATGTAGATTGATGAATCTAACTAAAAAAAAGTCTCCTTCCAATGTTTTGTTAAACTTTCAATATGAAACACATTAGTCAAGGGAAGATCGAGGCTCCATTGAAGGAGACAGTTCTGTTAATGTCACCAATATGCTGTTAACATCCATTTTAAAAATCTTTCTCCATCTATTTGTGAATCCATCAGAGTAAGCTTATCCGCCTGTCTCCATTACTGGTAGCAATAAAGAGAGAAATGTACATAGTGAGAGACAGACAGGCAGTAGAACATCATCTGATTTATGCCGCAGTGTTATTGCTGGATATTGTAGCCTGTACTCTGAATGTTGATGCACATGCTGTTCTCCCATCAAACTACTCATGCATCCCAACAGAGTTCACAGAGCTTTTTCTTAAAAAAAATAAAATAAAAAAAATAAGGCATCAGAAATGGTGAGAGCTAAAGTTACTTTGTAATATGCCAGCCATCAGAGGTAATCTAGAATCGTTATGTTACACTGCAAGAAATTTGTCTTTCACAATAATAGGTGTATCACTCATGATTTAGGCAGATGGATTTTTGATTGTGTGTCGGTGTTATGCAGGAAACCTCTCTTGCACTGTCAAAATGAAAATAGTCTTCATAAGTCATGTTCAGAGCTTTACGAAGCTGACATTGTCACTATGGAAAACTCCCAAATCAATATGATCTGAGTAACTTACAGTAGTTTCTGGTCACCTCTGCATTAAATTATTTTTCTTTTTCTTTTTCATTTCACACATTTTAGGATGTAAAACAGCTAAAGTCAACCTGATAAAATCATATTGGAAGAATGTGTTGAATAATTAATAATTAATTGATCGAAAATGAAAGGTGCTCTAAGCTATGGTGCACAAGCTTTTGTTTATTTGTCACTGACTGATACACTATGGAGTTATATTTGTGCCACAATTCTGTGTGCGCAAAATTCAATGGTCTTGACTACCATGGTAGTGGTCTTGAGATTATCAACAATGCCTGAAAAACTGTTCCTGCTTGGCCAATTAAAAGAAGTGTTTGCTCTCTCTTGTGTCAGTTCCAAAATCTACCACCAGCCAATGACAAAGGAATAATTTAACTGTATTAGCTTATACATATAGATCTGCATTTTACCGGCCAATCTGCTCTTTAAATATCGATATAGAAATAAACTGAGTAGAATTCGGCAGGTCATGTAATCTCAACATGACGGGCATCGTGAGAAGGGATCAGCCTGAGGGGCCGTTCACATCAGTTGTGTATTTGCATCCGTAAACATGCACTAGATGGACGTTTTTGACCGTTTCACCATGTCTCACTGTTTTCTCAGCATTTTGCGCAGTAATGGCACTTTTTAGATGTTGTGTCAGGTTAAAAAGAACATCAACTTTTAAAAGTGAGCCTCGAGACACCTGCATTCTATTATATTTGTTCTAATGCTAGATTTAAAAAAAAATAATAATAATAATAATTGGTGCAAGAATGCATTTGGTCGAATCGCTGAATGGAATTTTTTTTTTATTTTTTGTCTACTGATCAGTCTTTATCTCAACAAGTGAGTGTACATTATCACTGCTGGAAAGACCATGTTTTTCCCATGGTTTATGCTCATTATGCTGGTTTGGTGCTGGTCTAGGGCCAACACAGCCATGTTGTTCACTAGCAAAATGTCCTGGTTACTCGCATAACCTCCGTTCCCTGATGGAGGGAATGAGATGTTGTGTCGATGTAGTGACACTTGGGGTCACACTTGGGAGCCAAAACACCTCTGGTCTTTGATCAATGGCCAATGAAAATTGGCGAGTGGTATTTGCATGCCACTCCCCCGGACATACGGGTATAAAAGGAGCTGGTATGCAACCACTCATTCAGGTTTTATGCTGAGGAGCTGAGACAAGGTCCGGCCATTTCAGCGGGTAGTTCAGCGTTGTGGCAGGAGGGACACAACATCTCGTTCCCTCCATCAGGGAATGGAGGTTACGTAAGTAACCAGGACGTTCCCTATCTGTCACTCACTCGACGTTGTGTTGATGTAGTGACACTAGGGGTCCCTATACAAAACGCCGCAACTGGCTGAACTGTATTACATGAACTGGCGGTGTGTGATGGGCAGACGACTGTGTGCCTCAAAGCCAGCGCACCAGGCCAACACATAACCTCCCCCAACATAGTTATTAGTGTCGAACGGCCCTTTGGGGACAAGTCGACTACCCAAAAGATAGAGACAGGCTAACCCAGTTGTGGACTCTTTTCCCCTTCTTTTTTTCCACTCCCTAAAAAACAAGGGGGATTATGCGACTGGGCCACAGGTCTAGTCAGGGGGTGTCCCTCCCAAGGGGAGGACACAGCGGAGACCACACCTTGCCCAAAGAGAGGGGGGGATATTTAAGTGGGAAAATATGTCGCATGGTCTTGCTGACCATGTGGAGAGTCTCATGGTAGATCCTACCCAACGGGGGAGGAGTTACTACAAACATGGAGACTGTGGCAGAGGGGGCTCTGCCCAAGGAAGACGCAGTTTGCCAACAGGGAAACGAATTAGCGGAAGATATACATCGCATGGGGTTACCTTACAGGGAACCGCCACATGCGGAGCACCTAACAGGGCTCTTAGTTTGCACATGTACTGAGCCGGCAGTGAGTCCCTCTGAAAACTCAACTGCCACAGGGCTCGGAGGAAGTCAACCATGGAACGTTTGTGAACACTATTGGGAATTAATGGCACATGTCTTCAGCTCATGCCATGTCTTTCAGAGGAGGTGAAAGGCTCTATGTGCAAGCGATACACCCGGCCGGCTATCCCGGGCTTATCAGCTTGTATTGCGTGCCACTACCTGGGACGAAACCGGTTCCTCCCATTTTGGAGGTGTCTGTCATGACCACGACGCACCTGGAGACCTTCTCTAGGGGAACAACTGCCCGAATTAACGAGAGGTCGGTCCAAGGGCCATGCCCATCTTGGGACTTGAGTCTGAAGCCAGTGCTGAAGCGGTCTCATATGCATCAACCTTTGACAACGTTTACATGCACTTAAAAAATGGCTTACTCCTGGGTTTTGCAGAAAGCAGCAGTCTAAAACGTAATGTAAACATGAATGCAGAATAAGGGATTAAAGACTGTTAAGAGGAAGTGCTTACAATACACAATTTCTGTCCATGTTAACGCATACAGAATCGTAGCGAATTGTATCTGTGACATTACACAGTGCACACCACTTTTGTGTCTTTAGCATCTTTCTTGCATAAACAGCTTTCTGGAGTACATGTAAATTAGCTTTTATAATTTAATATCCGTGCAAATTAATACTCCACCACATAAAGACGCTGACTACCACCCCAGGAGTCACGAGTTCGAATCCAGGGCATGCTGAGTGACTCCAGCCAGGTCTCCTAAGCAACCAAATTGGCCCGGTTGCTAGGGTGGGTAAAGTCACATGGGGTAACCTCCTCGTGGTCACTATAATGTGGTTCTCCCTCTTGGTGGGGCGTATGGTGAGTTGTGCATAGATGCTGCGGAGAATAGTGTGAAGCCTCTACACGCGCTATGTCTCCACGGTAACGCGCTCAACAAGCCACGTGATAAGATGCGTGGATTGATGGTCTCAGACGCGGAGGCAACTGAGAGTCGTACACTGCCACCTGGATTGAGGCGAGTCACTACGCCACCACGAGGACTTAGAGCACATTGGGTATTGGGCATTCCAAATTGGGGAGAAAAGGGGAGAAAAAATAAATAAATAAATACTCCACCCCTTGCGTAACATCATTAACGACAGCTCTATATTGTTGAACCAACGTGGTTTGAACAATGGATGTGCAACATAGTTACTACGGTTTTGGGAAACAGTCGTGACTAGCTAGTTCATTTCTCCAACGATGCATCATACTATGGTGGTTAAGCAGTGAGTTGCGTTGCTGTATGGAAAATGCACCCCAGAATGGTTTTTCTAGTAATGCTGGTTAACCAAGAATGTCTTTATGGTTTAGCTATTCAAAAAGCCTTTTTGGAACACCAGCACACTAGCTTCCCATTTTGTGGACCAGCAAATCAAAATGCAGCATATGCTGATGAGCATTTCAGCAGGTAATTAAAAAAAAAAAAGAAAAAAAAAACTGTCAGAAGTACTATTTGTTTCTCAATATGTAAATGTTTTAGAGTGGAAAAAGTTACTTGAAATGATTGCACTTACAAGTATGCTCTCATCAAAGGATGCCAGTAAGCAAACACCTAGAAAAGCTCTAGCAACCATCCAGAACACCCTACCAATCACATTGCAACCCACAAGCAATACTCGGAACACAAATCTATTTAGTTTCTATGAAAGGGGCTGCACTGTCTTTCCCCTCCTCTCATTCTCATATTATCCATCGGTGAAGTTTTTACCACTAGTGTCACTAAATCACAAACATAGCAATGTTGCTATATTGAGTGGTCAAGATGCGGATTTCTAAAACGTAAGATGGCAGAGGAAGAGTAATTCATATTTATCACTAAGGCATTACCTGATTTGTTTAGGTTTAGGAGTTGTGTTATAATCTCTCTGACCAATCTGGTAGGTTTCTTGATGAATATTACTGAATCGTACATACAAACAATAAAACAAATTAATGTTTTGAAAGTGCCACAATGGTAGTGTTTACATTTTTCAGGGTAATCAGCCTGTGTATGACATACTTATAGCTGTCTTTGCATATTAAGGTGGGATAGGAGAAAGTATTTTAGCACTGAGAATTACAGACATAACCTTTTACAAAAGGTCATTATAAAAGAGCTCCCTCATTATTATCTGACATATTCCCGTTCAAACATTGACAGAACAGCAAGAGTAAAAGGGAAGAAATTAATGGTATTGTACTGAATTTCTATTCTAACACTCTTTCATAAGTGTTCAAAGAGAGGTTTGACTGTGCCATGCAGCGAGGGATATGAAAACACATAGTGTATTGTGTGGAGGGTTGTCTCCTCAAATTATTCTTCTCAAATGTCCAATACCTCTACACAATAACAAACTGCAGTTTCACACTTAGTATGCATGTGAGGAAAAGTGTTAGAAGGTGCCTGACTTTAGTATGAATGACAACACTTAATGCCGTTAGGCTGAATAATGCATTTGCTCACACTTGAGTGAAGTGGAGCTCCAGATTCAGCGTGGCAAGGTCAGATCTCCTGCCTAGGTTTCTGCTGCAAGTCATTCACATGGAGTAGCGGGATCATTTGTCAGCCATGCGCTTTCGTTCAAGTGTATTCCACTGACATTTTCACCACTTGTTTTAAAGGCATAGTTGCTCAGATTAGAAAACACAGAGTAAATAGTGGCCCCAAAGGATATGTGGGTAATTAAGTCATACTTAAAAAGGAATATAACTTTTCATTATATGCAAAATATCAAAAGTGCTATTAATATTAAAGAAATAAAGTAGCTACAAAAAAAAAAAAAAAAAAAAAAAAAACCTGGTCTAATAAAAGAACATTACTCTACCAACATTTTTGCAAAATAATTTTTACATGGCTCATTGTACGAACAGTATCACGGCAGTTTCCTGGTGAAATGAACACTAAAGGCGCTACAACGACAATGACATTTGTTCTCTTTCTCACAAATAATCAACTGCATTTACAAGCCTGCTCAAGCATGATCATATTGCACAGTAGCTCAACTGTTAGAGCACTGCACTTGCGATGCAAGGGTACAAGAAGAGCACACAAGTTGACACGTGAGTCGAAAGTGTCATAGAAGCACCACAAAATGACATCTTTGCTTCAGCAATTGCATTTTTATCTCACATTTCCTTTTATTACACTATCGGTTAGGTTTAGGTCTAAGGTTTAGGGTAGGGAGGTTGGTTTTGTTCATTTAAAACTTGATAGAGCATTAACCTTAAACGCATCTGTTTAGGAGAAAATTTTTAAGGTATAGTTCACCCAAAAATAAAAATTCTCTCATCATTTACTCACCCTAATGCCATTCCAGGTATGTATGACTTCCTTTCTTCTACATACACAAACAAAGATTTTTAGAAGAATATCTCAGCTCTTTTGGTCCTCACAATGCAAGTGAATGGGTACCAAAAATGTAAAGCTCCAAAAGAACAAAAAGGCAGCATAAAAGTAATCCATTTGACTCCAGTTGTTAAATCCATGTCTTCAGAATCTATATGATAGGTGTGGGTGAGAAACATCAATATTTAAGTCCTTTTTACTATCAATCTCTACTTTCACTTTCACAGTCTTCTTTTGTTTTTGGTGATTCATATTCTTTGGGCATGTCGCCACCTACTGGGCTGAGAGAAGAATTTATGGTAAAAACTGAATTAATATTGATCTGTTTCTCACCCATACTTATCATGTAGCTTCTGAAGCTATATAATTAACAACTAGAGTCTTATGGGTTACCTTTATGCTGCCTTTATGTGCATTTTGGAGTTTCAAAATTGTGGTACCCATTCATTTGCATTGTGAGGACCGTTCAGCAGAAGAAAGAAAGACATACGCATCTGGGATGGCATGAGAGTGAGGACATGATGAGAGAATTTGAAGGTGAACTATCCCTTTAACTTAATTTTAGCGCCACACAGTGGACATTTCACCTCAGAACTGCTTTTATACATGTAAGGAATCACTTAAAATAATTTTGCACAAATGTGGACACAGTCACCTAATTTTTATGAGATCAGGCCGACAAAACCCCAAAAATATTTGTTGGCCAGAGCATTTTTGTACAATACCGTTTCCATTTTTGTTGTTTCATAAATCGTTTGGTGCTTCAGAATTGTTTTAGATTTTAAACATTGCTGAAAAGCATATTACAGAATGTTTTATGCAAGCGTAACTGGTTCAGTGGCAGGTTCCATTGTGACATCTTACCCCATATAGTGTGACAACATGCACTGCTATTGTAAAAAGTTGTCACAAAAGGTGTTTTGAGCCAGTGTTATATTTTTCGGTGAAATCAAGATATGAATGATTTACTTACAGTTGTCTCTGCATATTAAGCTGGGATACGAAAAAGAATAGATAAGAAATATGACAATAAACTTTCAGATACTGAGTGACAGGGAGTTCCAACACTTGAAAACCACAAAGTAAAAGACCTTTTCTGCTCTTCTTTCAGGGAATAGATGGCAGTTGAGCTTGAAATGAGATCCAGGCCAGTGTTCTACCCTCTGCTGAGCAGGTAAAATCCACCAGAGCTTTAGAGAGTTAGTGAATGCAGACGGGCAGTATCCACATGTCTGTCATAGCGCTGTGGCACCTTGCTCTCTCTCACCATATCAAAGACTAAAGCATCTTTCAAATGCACAACATCCCAAACCTGATTCACTCAGACTTTCCTGCACATCATCTTCTCTCTCTCTCTCTCTCTCTCTCTCTCTCTCTCTCTCTCTCTCTCTCTCTCTCTCACAAAACACACACACACACACACACACACTAAAAAATGACCAGTGTAGTTCTGTTTTCTTTTTCTCCCTTTTTTTCTTTTAAACATGGTACCAGGATATATATATATATATATATATATATATATATATATATATATATATATATATATATATATATATATTTAATTTATTTTATTTATTTTTTTTATTTTTAAATGTAGGCTATGTTTCTTTTGGACATGACACCATGGTAATGCCATATTTTTATTTTATTTTTTTTTTATTTTTTTTTTGGACAAAAATTTTATAATACCATATTTATAGACATGATACCATGTTTATACCACACTTTTTTGGGCATGTTACCATGGTAAAACTATACTTTTTTGTACATAGTTCCATGTTTGTGGACATGGTACCACATTAATACCATGCTTTTTAGATATGATACCATGGACATACCACATTTTTTGTACATGGTACCATGGTAATACCAAGGTTGTTTGGACATGGTACCATGGTAATACCATGTGTTTGTGGACATGGTACAATGGTAATGCTGTACCATGGTTGTTTGGACATGTACCATGTTTTTTGGACATGTTAGCATGGTAACACCATGCTTTTTGGACATTGTACCATGCTAATATAATACTTTTTTGACATGGTACCATGCATTTAGACATGCTACCATGGTAATACCACTTTTTTTTTTTTTGGACATGGCACCATGGTAATACCATGGTTGTTTGGACATGTACTGTACCATGGTTTTTGGATATGGTATAACAGTAATACCTTGCTTTATTTTATTTATTTATTTATTTTTTATTTATTTTTATTTTTTTATTTTTTGACAAGTACAATATTTTTTTGACATGGTACAATGGTAATACCATTATTTTTAGACATGGTACCATGGTAATACCACTTATTTATTTTTTTTTGGACATGGTACCATTGTAATGCCATGGTTGTTTGGACATGTACCATGGCAATACAATGGTTGTTTAAAGTGGCATAAATTGGATCTTATGGGCCCCAGTGCAAAGCACCTGTTTGGTCTTTTTCCTTATCGGTCGTTTCGCCACTGGTCGTTTTCATTGCTCCCTTCATTGCAGACTGTCATTATCAATGTACCGTGGTATTATGATCCGATAGCATGACTGTACATTGGTACCATCACAGTACTTTTCTTTACATCTCTCCCCCTTCTTTTCTAACACTTTCATTTTCTTATTCTGTATTTCATTTTATCCATCCAGTCAGACATCTCTTGACATTTATATTCAGCATTGTTTCAATCTATTTGTATTTATAGATCTATCCATCATAATTGCTTATCAAGGCTCAATATTGATGCAATTCTCTCCCTTTCCTGCATCAAACAAGTGACAGTCAAGGTTCAAGTTTCAAGGTTATCTTTATTATCCCCAACAGGCAATTTGTTGTACAGACAGCAGTAACTACACACAACCATCAGACGAACAGTAATAAATAGACAATAAATACAACAGGGAAATAAATAAATAAAAAAAAAAATAATAATAATAATAATAATAATAATAATAATAATAATTACAAGACCAATAAATATTAATTACAACATAAGTATCAAGTTGAATTATTTAAGAAACCAATGGCAGCTGGGACAAAAGAGTTTTTAAGCCTATTTGTCCTACATGTTGGCAGATTATATCTGCAGCCAGATGGAAGCAACTTAAACTCCTTAAACAAGGGGTGGCTGGAATCAGCCAGAACTGACTGGACCTTCTTCACTGACCTGACCTAGTACAAATAAGTTAAATTATGCAAAGTCGTGCCTGCAATTTTGCTGCACACTTTAACGATGCCCTTCAATCTATTTTTATTTTTGTACCAGCTGATAAAAGAAAACATAAGAACAGATTCTATAAAACAAGAATAAACATTTTTTCATGAAGGTGTTGTCAACATTAAAACTTTTAAGCTTATGATAAAACTACATGCGCTGATGGGCTTTTCTGCACACAGCATCTACATGAGACTCAAAGGTCAGCTTGTCATCAATTTCAGTGCCAAGATATTTATACTGCCGCACAACCTCAACGGCCTGAGCATTAATCACTATGGGAGAGATGACCGTAGGATTCTTCCTAAAATCTATTGTCATCTCTGTAGGAATTTCAGTTAATGTAGATGTACACGGTACGGATTAAAGTGCCGCGTATCTCCATCAATAAGTGTGGGACATTTATAATGGAATTAGTCACGTTCGACAACCATTATAAGAAAGATAAATGACAAATAATTAGATTATTTGTCTGAATAAAATTCTCCACCATTAAAATCATAATACAACATCTCGTTGTATCCGCTCACAATTTCTATTGTACGAAATTAGCTTTAATAATGGAATTATGATTAATTCACTTATTGGAGTAATACTATTCTCATGGCTTATTGAAAATAATATCACACATATTTTTGGTTTGAGCTTTAAAGTAAGATCTTTTAAAATCATGTGATGAGATTATTTATACAAATTTACCACAGTCAAGTAATCTTTGAATGCAAACAAACTTTATTGCTATTCTAAACATAAAAATAATCTAACACATAACACATGAAACGGGTTAGTGAGTAAAGTGACAGAATGTGAAAGGAATGATCAATACAGAGAAAATTAATTTATGGAGTCTGTAGACAGTGCCTTAAGAACCATTTGTCCTTCTTTGAGTTTAAATCAATTTGCAATTGGATTACCCAAAGTATCTAAATAATACACCAACACTTTCAGCAAAAGTCAGGAGATGTACTTGCATGTCATTGCGTTTCCTTGCTTTGCTGGGTTCTTTGCTGCTCTTTGTAGAAAGTTTGTTTCGTCAATGTTTTGGACCTCTGTTAGATCGTGGATGTCTGTTGTGTCGATGGATGATGAGGCAGGCTTTGAAGCAAAGCCTTCTGCAAGGAAGACTCATCTCCCATCACGTGTGTGAACCGTAGAGCAGAGAGTGAGAGGCTTCCTCGGGACTTCGTGTCCCGAGTTTTCTTGGGCTCTACTTGGCACGGAGGCTGCAAGCCACAAGGGCAAGAGCATGGAGGAATGAGGAGCTGCAGAGGAAGTGGAAGGAGCAAGAGAGCCAAAGAAGAGAAGAAATACTTAATACTAAATACTTATTCCTTGGTAGGAAACTTCTGAGCTGAAATTGGCCGCACCCCAAAGGTGACCTGAGCCAATCAGAAGTGGCTTTTCAGAGTCACATGGTCAAATGGTCTGTCCTTTTCACAGTTGATTTACAATCCTTTGTTTGGAGGATTCTTACAAATTTCCCACTCAAAATAGTGCATTTTTAATCATGAACTTTTATATCTTGGATACAACTGAATATAACAGAGCAGGGGGGTGAGAGGTGTGCCAATCATTTTCCAAAGTACCCCTTCTTTTTTTCTGATTTTTCCCCTTTTTCACCCAATTTGGAATGCCCAATTTCCCAGTGCGCTTTTAAGTCCTTGTGGTTGCGTAGTGATTCACCTCAATCCGGGTGGCGGAGGACGAATCCCAGTTGCCTCCGCGTCTGAGACCATCAAACCACGCATCTTATCACGTGGCTTGTTTAGCGCGTTGCCACGGAGACATGGCGCTTGTGGAGGCTTCACACCATCCACCGCGGCATCTGCGCTCAACTCACCATGCGCCCCACCGAGAACGAACCACATTATAGCGACCACGAGGAGGTTACCCCATGTGACTCTACCCTTCCTAGCAACCAGGCCAATTTGGTTGCTTAGGAGACCTGGCTGGAGTCACTTAGCACGCCCTGCAAAGTACCCCTTCATATCCACCTCTCAAAGTAAAAATATGATGTTTTGTGGGTAAAGGTTGTAAAGAACACCACAATGCAATCTATTCAGTAGGCTTGGCAATGAACAATTAGGCAGCATGATGATGCTGCCTCGTAAGATAACTTAATTTGGCCAGCATTGCATGTAACTTTCATGGTGAAGGCAATCCCATAATCCCATACAATGGTGGACGAAGTTCAAACAAAGCATGGTAATAACATATAATTCACTGAAAAATATGATTAGACAAAATTTAATCTAATTGAAAACGTACAGTTTAAGCCAATATGCTGTGTATGTTTATAATTTTCAGAGCATTGCATTGTTAGCTTAAAGCTGGGGTATGTAATTTCTGCGACACTAGTGCCACCGAACGGAATTGCAAAAATAAACGTTGTTTTTAAAACAGCTTTCTGAATACGCCCCTTGCCTGCAATTGTTCAAACAGTCAGATAGTCCCACCCCCAACTCACGCCATTGAGTGCACGAGCAGAGAGCACGGAGGTAGGCGGGTACGTAGTTAGACAGGCAGGTAGGCCATCCAATCATTGCATTCGGACCGAACAAAATGACTGGACAGGTCTTTTACAGGCCTGTGACTGCCACAGATAATGGATTATTTTTATTTTTATTTTTTGGATCAGAGCACTTGATTTATTGATTGCTGTCAGGCTGCAAAAAGATTTTCAACCATTTTTCAACAAAAAATGCTTCTGGTATAAATTGCATACACCTGCTTTAACTCTGTTGAAATCAATTGCAAGTCGATTCTCCCATGCAGTTTTCCTAAGGAGTGTATGATGCACAGAGTTTCTGCCTATGTAGAAAATTTAAAATCAATCACTCATAAGGTTCCATTTCACTTAGAATTATTTTTGGACACAGTCGAAAGCGCCTACATAGGGCACGCGAGCGTCGGAACTGGACCTTGGAACAGTGGAAGTAGGTCGCCTGGTCTGATGAGTCCCGTTTTCTTTTACATCACGTGGACGGCCGTGTACGTGTGCGCCATTTATCTGGGGAAGTGATGGCACCAGGATGCATTGTGGGAAGACGACAAGTCGATGGAGGAAATCTGATGCACTGGGCAATGTTCTGCTGGGAAACCCTGTGTCCGGCCATTCATGTGAATGTCAATTTGACAAGTGCCACTTACCTAAACATCTTTGCAGGCCAGGTACACCCCTTCATGGCAATGGTATTCCCTGATGGCAGTGGTCTCTTTCAGCAGGATAATAAGCCCGACCACACTGCACACATTGTTCGGGAATGGTTTGAGGAACATAACGAAGAGTTCATGGTGTAGCCCTGGCTTCCAAATTTCCCAAATCTCAATCCGATTGAGCATTTGTATGATGTGCTGGACAAACAAGTCCGATCTATGGTGGCTCCACCTCGCAGCTTACAGGACTTGAAGGATCTGCTGCAAATGTCTTGGGGCCAGATACCACAGGACACCTTCAGGGGTCCTGTAGAGTCCATGCCTCGGCGGGTCGACACTCTTTGGTGGCACGCGAAGGACCAACATCATATTAGGCAGGTGGTCATAATGCTTTGGCTTATCAGTGTATATACAGTGTATATATATATATATACATACATACGGTACTGTGCAAAAGTTTTAGGCACTTGTGAAAAATGTTGCATAGTGAGGATGTCTTCAAAAATAATGACATAAAATGTATCAATTAACATCATACAAAGTCCAGTAAACATAAAAAAGCTAAATCAATAAATCAAACCACCTTTGCCTTTAAAACAGCACCAATTCTCCTAGGTACACCTGGACACAGTTTTTCTTGGTTGTTGGCAGATAGGATGTTCAAAGTTTCTTCAAAATCAAATCAATCAAATCACTTTATTGTCACACAGCCATATACACAAGTGCAATGGTGTGTGAAATTCTTGGGTGCAGTTCCGATCAACATAGCAGTCGTGACAGTGATGAGACAGTACCAATTTACAATAACACCAAATTAACACAACACAATTTAAACATCTGATATATTCTTGGAGAATTCACCACAGTTCTTCTATCTATTTAGGCTGTCTCAAATGCTTCTGTCTCTTCATGTAGTCCCAGACCGTATCGATGTTCAGTGGGGGGCTCTGTGGGAACAATTCCATCTCTTTCAGAGTGTCCTGTTCTTCTATTCTAATCTTTTTTTATTTGCAAAAGTAATGTTTTGGAGCCTAAAATGTATTTTTCCTATTGACACACTAAAGCTGAAGATATAAATAACCATCTTAAGACAAATGTTTTTGTGAAACATCTTAAGTGCCTAAAACTTTTGCACAGTACTGTATATACAGTTGTGCTCAAAAGTTTGCATACCCTTGGAGAATTGGTAATATATGTACCATTTTTAAAGAAAACATGAGTGAACAGGCAAATCACATTTATTTTATTTCTTATGGGATTCATATTCAACTGTAGGTTATAACAGAATGGCACAATCATAAAACAAAACATGGCAATAATTAAAAAAATGAAATGACCCCTGTTCAAAAGTCTGCATACCCTTAGTTCTTAATAATGTGTATTATCCCCTTTAGCATCAATGACAGTGTGCAGTCTTTTGTAATAGTTGTCTATGAGGCCCCAAATTCTTGCAGGTGGTATAGCTGCCCATTCGTCTTGGCAAAATGCCTCCAGGTCATGCAAAGTCTTTGGTCGTCATGCATGAACCGCACGTTTGAGATCTCCCCAGAGTGGCTCGATGATATTAAGATCAGGAGACTGTGATGGCCACTCCAGAACCTTCACCTTTTTCTGCTGTAACCACTGGAGCGTCAACTTGGCCTTGTGCTTAGGGTCATTGTCATGCTGGAAAGTCCAAGAGCGTCCCAAGAGCCCCCACAGCTTTCATGCAGAAGAATGCAAATTGTCTGCCAGTATTTTCTGATAAAATGCTGCATTCATCTTGCCATCAATTTTCACAAGATTCCCCATGCATTTAAAGCTCACACACCCCAAAACATCAGTGAGCCACCACCATGCTTCACAGTGGGTATGGTATTCTTTTCACTATAGGCCTTGTTGACCCCTCTCCAGACATAGCACTTATGGTTGTGACCATAAAGCTCTATTTTGGTTGTCGTCACTCCAAATTACAGTGTGCCAGAAGCTGTGAGGCATGTCAAGGTGTTGTCGGGCATTTTGTAACCGGGCTTTTTTGTGGCATTGGCATAGTAAAGGCTTCTTTCTGGCAACTCGACCATGCAGCTCATTTTTGTTCAAGTATCGTCGTATTGTGCTCCTTGAAACAACCACACTGTCTTTTTCCAGAGCAGCCTGTATTTCTCCTGAGGTTACCTGTGGGTTTTTCTTTGTATCCCGAACAATTCTTCTGGCAGTTGTGGCTGAAATCTTTCTTGGTCTACCTGACCTTGGCATGGTATCAAGAGATCCCCGAATTTTCCAATTCTTAATAAGTGATTGAACAGTACTGACTGGCATTTTCAAGGCTTTGGATATCTTTTTATATCCTTTTCCATCTTTATAAAGTTTCATTACCTTGTTACGCGGGTATTTTGACAGTTCTTTTCTGCTCCCCATAGCTCAGTATCTAGCCTGCTCAGTGCATCCACTTGAGAGCTAACAAACTCATTGACTATTTATACACAGGCACTAATTGCAATTTCAAAAGCCAAAGGTGTGGGAAATTAACCTTTAATTTCCATTTAAACCTGTGTGTGTGACCTTGTGTCTGTAACAAGGCCAAACATTCAAGGGTATGTAAACTTTTGATCAGGGCCATTTGGGTGATTTCTGTTGTCATTATGATTTAAAAAGGAGCCAAACAACTATGTGATAATAAATGGCTTCATATGATCACTATCCTTAAATAAAAGACAGTTTTTTTTTGTTTTTTGTTTTTTTGCATGATTAGTCATATTTTCAAAATCAATGCCAAAATTTCACAATTTCTGCCAGGGTATGTAAACTTTTGAGCACAACTGTATATATATATATATATATATATATATATATATATATATATATATATATATATATATATATATATATATAAATCACATTAAAGGTTGACATTTACTGTTGGCACAGTGTCACAGAGGCTAACAACTGAATAGCCTTGTCAAAACGTACCATTTTACAATTACATCTTACTCCCACATTAACCTGCTTTGCAAATTTTGGATGATTTTCTGGAAAAGGTGTCTGGAATTACAGCTAGATCCTGAGATGAAAAGTGTAATGGCCAGAAAAGAAAGACGGTGGATGAAAAAGTTGACGTGTCTTTGCCGTTTAGAGTTAGGATAGCAGTAATACTGTATGTTTCATCACTTATCCAATTACATGTGTTAGGGGAAACTAATCTGAGACTCTGTTAAAACAAGAGACCAGGCACAGCGAGGTTAAACAATCGCAAATTACATTACCCTCATGCTGCTTAGCAAGAAGACCCTGCCATCTTCGTGCGCACTCATATCTGCTGAGAAATTACCAGGACACAATGCAGAGAGAGAAATTAAAACTTAAATGTACAACGTTCTACAGCTGTTCAGCTAGTTCCATGAACACAGAAATTGTTTCCATTAAGAGTTTGTATTTTTTTGAGTCC
Source organism: Myxocyprinus asiaticus (assembly GCF_019703515.2). Taxonomy (NCBI): domain Eukaryota; kingdom Metazoa; phylum Chordata; class Actinopteri; order Cypriniformes; family Catostomidae; genus Myxocyprinus; species Myxocyprinus asiaticus. Next base: position 6,262,454 of record NC_059361.1, read on the forward strand.
ACAATGATGGAATTTTCAACCGTTTAACCTAATACATATATCAACAATCTAGAAAAAGTTAGTGTTTCCTATGTGGCCTGGTGGTTAAAGGAATACTTCACCTTAAAATACATATATATATATATATATATATATATATATATATATATATATATATATATATATATATATATATATATATATATATATTATCATCATTCAATCACTCTCATGTCATTTCAAAGCCATATGACTTTTCATTTTTTATTTTATTTTTGTAGTATATGGTACTTTTGGTGCTATTTGTGGTGCATTGTTGTCAGTATTAGAACTCAACTTGCAATTTAAGTGTAAACTTACTGCACACGTCTGGCAGAGTTTAAGATTTTAACTCTTATTATACTTTATAGAAACATCAAGCTCCAGTAAAACGTCTATTTCAGTCAGAAGTTATTAACAACCCCACCTTCCATCACTTTACTTTTCTGAGCTTACTGAACTTTCCCTAGTCAAGAGCTTCAACTCCGAAGTTGTTCATTTTCGTTCTTTAAGTTCCCTTGAATGTAATTATTTCTAATCTTTTTATCACACTGTCTCCTGGAAAAAGCCCCTAACCCGAGGCAGAGGATGACAGGAACTGGCATCCTCTCTCTCACACACTTATGTCCCTTCCTGACTTTCCTACACTTTCCTATCATTGATTTAACACATCTGCATATCTCCTTATACACACGCTATTCTGTTGCTCCAGATATTTTATGGTTATCCAGCATTATTTGCATTGATAGTGGGGATGAAACTACTTTGCCCTTCCCTGTATAGCTTAAATGAAAGAAAAAGTAACCATTTAAAATTTTGCTAGTTGAAATTCCAATTTCACATATCAGCTATGTACTTCATACCAGTAAAACTATTTGTTTATATCAATTATTATATCGTTATATTGCAAATGTTAATTTTTTGATGTCAACAATTGATAACAACTAGTAATATGCTCATTTTTATATATCTGCAAATGTATTTCAACATGGTAGATTTTATATTTTAAGATATCTGGAAATGGATTTCACATAAAGATTTCTTAAATGGCTTTCTTACTAGTTACAATCACATTATAGATATATGAAATTAACATATGAAAACCAAATTACAGATTTCAAAAATATATTTTACTACTTTTAATTCAATTGTTGATATCAGAAATGGACATTTGGACTATTAAAAATGTAATTATTGATATGTATATATATAAAAATGTTTTTTGTTTTATTTTTTTTTTTTTTTAATAGTAAGAAGTGCATTGCTGATTAGTGAAATTGGAACTAGTAAGAAATTAATTTTAAACATCTGTAGTTGTGTTTGAAATAGGAGTGAAAATGCAATTACTAATCAAGAATTATGGTTTTTACTAGTTGAAATTCCATTTTTGATATCAAAAAATTTATTTCTGTGAGTAATGACATCCTTTTTTTTTTTTTTTTTATCAAGAATTAACATTTTTACTACTGCAAATGTAATAACTGACAAAAAAAAAATGTGCACATCCACCAGTAATTCCATTTCTGATATCAAGAACAAGCATTTTGCCTTGTGAAAATTGAATAGATGATATCTATAATTCACGTGATTAAATGTTGAAAGGGCTTGCGAGCAGTGTTGGGTAAGTTATACTAAAAAAGTAATTAATTACTAACTACTAATTACATCTTCTACAGTATAATTAGATTACTGTACTAATTACTCTGTCTGAAAAGTAATTGCATTACTTATTACTAATTACTTTCTAAAACCATTATCAACCTCAACCAGATAAAAAATACAAGGATAGACATGAAACTGTTCTTTTATTTCTTTCAAATAAATCATATAACATCACATAAATTATTCATGAACTGGCCAAAGAATTTAAGGGGGCAGCGTTAAATTAGAAAACAAACATTTTAACATTAGAAATTTAATTTCGATTTTAAATTCACTATTGTTTTATATAGAATTGTTCTATAGTCTATACAGTATTTAATGCAATTACATCAGAAATAACTGTAATTAAATTACTGACAAAATCCCTTTACTTTTTTCAATGAAAAAGTAATTTATTTACAGTAATGAATTACTTAGTAATGCATTACACCCAACACTGCTTGCGATACAATGGAAATGCACTAAAACAGAGCTGTCAGAAGCGTTTTTTGTCACTTCATTATTTTCGTGAAACATATTTAGGCACATTTTCCTTACATTTTTCCTAAGAACAAATTTAATATATCACAAAGCTGACAGAAAATAAATTCAAACTAGCAAGTTTTTTTTAACCTCTTTCATTCTGGAACATACACTGTTGGTACCCTGGGGAGTCTTCGAAATGAGCTGTTACTAACATACCTCAGAGAGTGAAGTGTTTTGAATGATTTTGAAGTTTTTCCTGGTACACTGGGGATAAGTAAAGCTTTCAGGCCCAAACCTGTGGAGAAATTGGAAGAAAGTGATTACAAGTTCCATTTGAGAACTTTACCAGGCTCGCACCCAGTTTTGATATATGATGCCCATAGCAAATGCAGTTTCAATTGGAATTCAAAATTGAGGGTTGGAATCTTGTTTCTACACTGTGATATCAACCATGCATTATTTTTGCAATTCTTAAAAGCAGTTACCAGCCATCTTATTTACTTGTAATTTGTACTTACATTTAGTTTGTGCTGATTGCTATTTTTTGTACCCTGCCTTTGTATATTGTAAGAGGTCATTCAAACCAAAAGTGCTCTTGGAACAGAGCACAAATGTCTCGAAAATATTTTAAAAATATTTTCTTTTATATATATAACTTGACATGGCATATAAAAAATTTAAAAAAAACTGCAGTGCTCCTATGCAAGACACTTAAAAACAGTGAGATGCATCCCAATGGTAAAAGATGTCCATCTAGTGCAGGTTTATACAGACAAACAATTGAAAATCAGCACAGATGGATGCAATTACGTATTCGGTGTGAACAGCCTCTTAGATATACTTCAGTACACTGAAATGCTTTTGTTATAACTCAAATGATGAGACCAACATACTAAACTTTAAACTAAATTATGTGTCATGAGAAGCTGATTCAATAGATTTTGACTTGATTGACCATTGGGAAGATGGGGAAAATCTGATTCCCTGTTTATGTGTGTCAAAACGTTGGCTGTGTTCATGGTGCATTAACTTTCAGCCATGGGCCATTAATAACATTTAGAGAGACTGTCCACATAATGAGGATGAGTAGCCTCTGTTTTTTTTTTTTTTTTCGCCCATTATCGATTATTTAACTTTCTGCTTGGTGCTTCGTTGTTGGTTCCAGCTTGAAAATAATTTCAGACAGAAGTTCAGATTAAGTTTTACTCCCCTCATAGCCCCTCACATCTGTAACAGATGACCATTTCATGTTTTGATGGCCATTCCATCGTGTTAACAACAGTGTTTAATGTCTCATTTGGCTGAAATTCACTCTTATTGACCAGTCATGATTGGTCTGAGTTTACCGAAATTCAAATCACTGCTCCCAGTGGCTGAAGCTGGAAGTGTTGATGAATGTATGGGCATGTGTAAGCTCCAGATTCTTGGCAAAATGTCCACAGAGTGTTGCCAAAAGCGAGTTGTATTTTGAATTACAGGAATGCATATTTCATAAACTCTACCTCCTAATCCAAACACCAACTCTAAACCTAATTGTCAGAGGAGTAAAAATGTCATTTTAGAGAGGACATGCAACCTCAGAATCGTGCTCACTATTGTTTATGTAAATGTGATTACTTCCTGGTTCCCATGGGACCAGAACCCATGTCTCCAAGGTTCCTCATACAACACACTATCAGTAACGATAGAGGGAAATATGATCACACTTTAATTGATGGAAAAAATGTCTGATGAGTCATGGCTCTTGTCAGTAATTCAGCAGAATGGGGTGGATTTCAGGGAACATGTAGGCAAAATGTTATTTTGCCGTCTGATCATATTGTTTTATCATCCTCTAGTAAGTCTCTGAGTCAGTTTGCTTGGAACAGAATTTAACTGATGTGCTATCACAGGTGTGCATATATTGGGTATTTTATTATTTTACTTTGAATGTGGTGTATCCAATCAGATTTCAGAGTTGGAAATAGTCACTTTATAAATATACAGTATGTATATTATTTACAAATAACTGAATCTCTTTATGTTCACCCTATTAAAGATAAAAATCTAATTTCCCTGAGATTTCATTTTTAAACTCTCTAGATTAATGTGCTTTCCACTAAAGAAGCCATTATTTTAGATTCACACTGCAGCAAAGCAAAGTCTAAAAAAAAAACAAATATTTATTTATTTATTTATGAATTGTGAAGAAAACTGGTGTAGTACATCAACTGATGAAAAGTAAAACATGCATTAACAGCCCCTTTAAAATTCAGTTTTATGTGTTTTATATTTTATGAATGTGTGTGTGTGTGTGTGTGTGTGTGTGTGTGTGTGTGTGTGTGTGTGTGTGTGTGTGTGCATCTAACGTTAGTCTTAATCATCAACAGACATTACCGTGACCTTTGTGTTATCAGTCCTGATCCCAGTTCATACTGGGATATTAAAAGGTAAGTGGGATTTTTAGAATTTCATAGCAATATTTAACCACACTTTTTGTCAATAGCAGCATTTCAGGGTTTGTTCAGTGCTAATTGCAATAACAGCCCTGCAATCAGATTGTATGATTAGAGCTTAATGATAGAAAACCAGAGACTTGTGTGAACTAGATTTTTACATTTATAAAAGAAAGTGTGAGTAGTGCTTGCCTGTGCAAAAGTTACTGCTGGCATATTAGGGTTTTGTTGTGGTAGCTAGGGCTTTGCTATCTGGTTTCTAGGTGATTGCTTTACTGGCCAAAGTCAAACGAATCTCACAAATATTCTAGCCCATTTTTTCGCGAGTCTCATTGCTTAGAAAAGTAATAGCACACATTCATTCATGTCCGTAGCATAACGTATTACCGCTATAAGTCGCACCTGGTCAAAATTGCATTGTTGAGAGAAAAAAAGAAGGGAGTGACTATTTGCACTAGGTGTAAATAGCAACTGCCACATATAGCAGCTATTTGCACTCCAGAAATACAGAAATTAAAGACAATCTGCGCCTCTAGTACCACTGCAATGGCATCGGGTGTAACAGCGGTGTGGATGTGTTTTATATGCAGACGACCTAGGTTCAATTCTGCCTTTTGTCCCAATTTTTCCCATCCTGTTTCCTGTCTCCACTCTTAATATTTCCTTTAATACTACTTATAATAAAACATAAAAATCTGAATATAAAAGATTTCTTTGCAGTGATTTGGTCATGGTGAAGATCAGGGAGTTGAGAGAAAGCTTTGATCCGATTAACCATGGTTTTACTATAGTAATATTGTAGTAACCAAGTGTTTTTTTTTTTTTTTTTTTTTGTCAGAAGCCATAGTTTTAATGCAATTAACCATGGTGTTACTTCAGTAATTTGGTGTAATAATACAGTAACCATGTTTAATTTTGTGGTTATGATTTTACAATGGTGATGATATGGTAACTATTTTAAAACCATGGTTAATTTTTGTAAGTGAAGATTAGGGTTAGGCTTAGGGATAGGGGTTGGTGTAGGGTATCTGTGGGCCCCTAAATAAACACAATATACATGCTGCAGTGATGCCCCTATACCGTATGCTAGTATATAATTAGAGGTGCAGATATAGTACCTGCCACTATCTGCACCAGGGTGTAAATAGCATCTAACACTATTTGCACTTTGTGACGAGGAGGAGGGCGTGGGCGGGCCGTGAGGGTGCACGGCTAGCGCTGAGTCAACTAATCAGCGGGAGAGAGAGATAAAGGGGAGACGGAGATGCCAGTTCGAGAGAGAGGGAGACACATGCGGTCGCTATGTGTGTGTGCGTGCTTCTATGTGTTTTATGTTATGTTTCAGTTCTTTTAGGTCATTACAGTTATGTTGACTGCTCAGCCGGTTCCCGCTTCCTCCTTGCCCATCCCTTACCCGTTATACTGGTGCCAAAACCCGAGAAGGAGGAGGGATGCTCTGTCCTGGATTCCTCGCCACTGCCATCCACCAGGGGAGCAGCCGTGGCCGTCTGCCTGGGGACAGAGGAGTCGCTGCCGGCCACTGAGAGTCAGAGGAACTGCTGTCATCCGCCGAGAAGGGGAGGAGCCATTCTGTCCGCCAGGGGTGGAGTGAGCTGTCATCTGCCAGAGGTCGGAGGTGTGGCTGAGGACCAGGCGACGGCATGTCCAGGGACCGGCGAGCAAGTTTTTCTCTCTCTCTCCTCTCTCTCTCTCTGTGTGTCTCTCCCACTCACCCTTTCCCTCTCCCCTCTCCCTCCCCTCATCTCTTCCCAGGTTCCCAGGAGGCGGGGTGGACCATCGGCTGGCGGAACGGCCGGAAGGGCAGCGTCTCCCCTCCAAACATGGGAGGGGGTGGAGTAGGCCTGTCTGGATGGCACCCCAGCCTGAATCAGGCGGGGGAGGAGTGTGACGAGGAGGAGGGCATGGCCGGTCCATGAAGGTGCACGGCCGGTGCTGAGTCAACTAATCAGTGAGAGAGAAAGAGATAAAGGGGAGCCGGAGACGCCAGTTCGAGAGAGAGGGAGACACATGCGGCCGCTGTGTGTGTGTGTCTATGTGTTTTATGTTATGTTTCAGTTCTTTTATTTCATTAAATTTATGTTTGAACCCTCAGCCGGTTCCCACCTCCTCCTTGCCCATCCCTTACCCTATACACTGGTGCCGATACACGGGAAGGAGGAGGGATGCGTGTCCCGGAGTCCTCGCCACTGCCATCCATCAGGGGATTAGCCACGGCCATCTGCCTAGGGATGGCGGGGTCGCTGCCTGCCGCCGAGAGTCAGAGTAACAGCTGTTGTCCGCCGAGAAAGGGGAGGAGCCATTCTGTCCGCCAGGGGTCAGATGACTCGCTGCTGTCCGCCAGGGGAGGAGTGAGCTGTCGTCCGCCAGAGGTCGGAGGAGTGGCTGAGGACCAGGCGATGACGTGTCCGGGGACCGGCGAGCAAGTTTTTCTCTCTCTCTCTTCTCTCTCCTCTCTCTCTCTCTCTCTGTGTGTCTCTCCCACTCGCCCTTTCCCGCTACCCTCTGCCTCCCCTCGTCTCTCCCCAGGTTCCCAGGAGGCGGGGTGGACCATCAGATGGTGGAACGGCCGGAAAGGAAGCGTCTCTCCTCCAGAGATGGGGGGGGGGGGTAATAGGCCAGTCCGGATGGCGCCCTGGCCTGAATTGGGTGGTGGAGGAGTGTGATGAGGAGGAGGGCGTGGCCGGGCCGTGAGGGTGCACGGTCGATGCTGAGTCAATTAATCAGAGAGATAAAGGGAAGCCGGAGACTCCAGTTCGAGTGAGAGAAACACACACATGGCTGCTGTGTGTGTATGTGTGCGTCTATTTGTTTTATGTTATGTTTCAGTTCTTTTATGTCATTAAAGTTATGTTGACTGCTCAGCCGGTTCCCGCCTCCTCCTTGCCCATCCCTTACCCGTTACACACTTAGTGCAAAGAAGATTCTTTTGGTTGCTATTTACACTTAGTGTAAATAGCCTCTGCAAAAAAAAAAAAAAGAAAAAAAAAAGAAAGAAACATAAATGAGTCTATTTGCTATGCACTACATGTTTTTATAAGGGTACAGATGTGAGGTGTTGAGTGTGACAGTGGTCTTAGAGTACGAGTTATCCTGTTTGTTGGCATAATAAAGTAATGGTGGACAGAATATTTAAACTGGTATCATAAAATACTTTGTATAGGCAAAATACTCTGAAAAGGCTAACTAAAAGCGCAGCTTGTGTTTAAGCATAGGGTACAACCAGTGGTGGAAATGGCCGAGATTCACTGGGGGGACTCACAGTGAAAATTACAGTAAAGGCATTTATAATGTTACAACTGACTATTTCTTTTAAAATAAATGTTGTATTCTTCACTGAACATGTTTCTGTTCATCCAAGAATCCTCTACTTGCAGCAATGCAAGTGTCCGGCATATTCTGTTCATTAAAGCTGCTGGTTTAGTGTTACTAAGTTAACACATTAAATTATTTCTTAAGTATTATGTGACACATTATTTTCTAAGCAGACTGGAGTTATGGTAGCTGAAAATTGAGTTTTGCCATCATGGATTAAAATTTAATTTTTATTAAAAATAAAAACATAAAACACTTATTATAGATTATAGAGATATCTCTTTAATCTATAACAACATTACACTTGAGAAAAGAAAATTCTTGGTCGAAACTGAACATCCTGAATTTTCTCTCTCTTTTTTTTTTAATAGCCAAATCTACTGGATATTTCCCTTCATTTTAATGAATGGCCATTTGCTGTCAGCCACGCTGCCACGTGGTCCTCAGGCAGCTGCACTGCCCCCTGGTGGATGGCAGCGTACTCCTACGCCTCCTGGCAGACGTCAGCGGGCTCCTACGCCCCCTGGCGGATGGCAGCGGCAAGGACTCCATGACAGCATGTTTTCCTCCAATTCCAGGTTTCAGCACCAGTGTGGCAGACAAGCCCGTTGTTCATCAGGACAGGAGGAAGCAGGAACAGGGTTATCAACCAAAAAGACTTTAATTACAACTGAAACCCAACACAAACACTGAGGCACACACACAGCGGCTGCGTGCGTCTCTCCCTCTCTCTCGAACTGGCGTCCCAGTCTCCTCTTTATCCCTCTCCCGGCTGATTGGGTGGATTCAGCGTTGGGTGTCCATCGCTATCCACACCCTCCTCTTCATCACATATTGGTATTTTGAAGGTTATTTGGTCTCCATATTATTTTGGAGTAAAATGGGTACCCAGTTAATGAGTTATGGTTTGCATATGAAACACTCAGTGTTGACAGATTCCCCAGAAGTCACGACTGGTCTCGGCAATGGTTACATGATTTGTTCCGCTGAGGAGCTGTAGCGTCCTGTCATTAACTCATTAGTCCTCAACGCAGAGAAACTAAGAGCTCCAATGAGAAAGAACACATTATAAACCAATTATAGTTAACAAGCTATATCCTCAAACACAAATTCACAGAACATATGGTACAAAACATAAAACACAAACATGCCTTCTCCTGAGGATATTTCACATCTATAAAACACACCACAAAACAAATATATTACATTAAAACAGTACAAACAGTGGGTTGTATTTTCCCTAAACCCACATGATCCATAATTTATAATATGCTGTATATATGAAACTATAATTAAAATGAACAGATATTATGGATAGAGTATGTAACTGCAATGTTCAAAATGTTTGAATGTCGTTAGAAATGCTGTAAACAGTTTTTCATAGTAGATGCTATATTTAATTTGATATAATCATTCAGCTGACAAAACATTAAAAGAATAGTTCACCCACTAGTGAAAATTCTGTCATCATTCTGTCATCTCATGTTGTTCCAAACACGTATGACTTCCGTGGAACACAAACGGATATGTTTACACTGTTCTTTTACATACAAAGAAATTGAATAGCACTAGGACTGTCGAGCTCCAAAAATTCATGTATATTTGATTTTATTTAAATGGATAAAGTCGGGGTTCTTATAAGGTGCTGAGTTATTATTTTATTTTTATTTTTTTGTACTCAAAAGCACCTTACTTTATCTATGCCTACGCTGCTCCATTTACGAGAAATTATAATACTTTACTCTATCGGTTGTTTTAAAAAAAAAGTTGAGTTAAGTTTTTCCCACATGTCCTCCTTTTCAAACTTAGATACCTTTGAAACCCCAGTTATCTTTCATAAATGAGTTATACATTGGAAAATAGATTGTGAAATCAGACATCCTGTGCAAAGGAGGTATAAATTGATTAACCGTCAGCATCCAGAGCTACTAAAACATCAAACTCCCATTAACCATTATTGCAAAATAATATTAGTATGTATTTGAGCCACTGTATAACGGTTTAATAGTTCATTTTATACTGAACCATGAAATAATTTCAATTGTGATGCCAATTTAAACTACGCATCTCCCCTGAAGAGTATCTCTCACTCATTACTGTGTTATTGAGGAGAATGTGGTTGAGCTAATGGTCTATGTAACCTTCAGCTGTATGCACAGGGCTTTACTCTTAGCGGTTTTATTGACACGAGCCAAATACCTCTGCATTTCATTTCAGATATGCATGCTGATGCTGATTTGTGGAGGGGCAACCGTGTCCTTGATTTCTGTCAGTGGTGCATTGGAAGAATGTTAGTCCATGAATGGGCACCCAAACCAAGAGTCCAATAAACCATTAACATGTGCTGGTCAGTCAAATCACAGAGAGGGAAAATATATGGAAATTAATGCAACCGAACGTCCATCAATCACTTACCGCTGATGGTTTTCACTACACCCTCTCAAGTGTGGTTTATTGTTTGTGTTGGTTAGGGTTTGCTGTGTTGTCAGATTTTTTTGGAAATGTAATGTGTTCCACGGTCCCAGGTAATGTGATAAAATGCAGTGGAGGAAATTTGAGCTCCATAGTTTAAGAAGTTTGGTGAAACTTTGACAGATGTGGAGGGTTTCTCTTGGATTAGAGGAAGCATATCTGACTGTAAACCCAATGTTGGGGAGTAGCTAACTAAAAGTAGCTGCACTAAGTAAGTAATAACTTCTTAAGTACTTACGTTACACATTTTGTAGTAGTGTGACAATAATTCAGCTGTTTTCAAACAGCTGTCAGTGTAGCCTTTATAGTAATAATCTTCATATTCAAAAATATGATCGGTTTAGTTTTTTCCAACAAGTTGCGACAAAATGCATTGCTGGTTTTTATTTCTCAGTCTCCTACACTCTCAAACTACTTCTATATTTGTATTAGTGCTGTCAGTCAATTAAAATTTTTAACTGCAATTAATGGCATCATTTTTTGTAATTAATGGTGATTAATCACAGATTTTGAAAATGCTGAAAATTTACACCATATATTCTTCTTTCCCTGTCAAAATGCATTTATTTCAGTCTAAGGAAAGAAAAAAAAATATGTAACAATAAAATGCTTTATTTACATTTTCTAAACAAAGCATTCCACAATATAAAGATAGAAATTACCTAAAATAGCACCAAATCAAGTAACATTAAACGTTTCGCAAAGTCTAAGTGGGAGTTTGACTAATTGAAAGAACTAGTCTGTTGCATATTTTTGCAATGGGCATTAAATCCCTTAAACTCTCATCCTCCACAATATTAATCTGCCGATAGACTGTGGCTATCCCCTTTGTTACAGCAATCATGAAGCTGCATTCCTGATTCATGTCAGAGTGTCAATGCCAACATCAAACGCTGCTTTGAGCTCCATGCTTGCAGACGAAAATGTCTCTGCATTTTGGTGATAGTTAAGACTTGCTGTGCTTCTGTGGTAATTAAAATGTGCCTTACATAGGCTGAAAAATCTATCACAAGTCCGATTTGGGCTTGTTTTGTACATCAAATATCGCTATGAGGTAATTTTATCACTGACAGGGAAACGGTGTTATGTGTGTTTGTGGTGTGTGCATCAGTGAAATGACTCCAGGCGAACATATCGACACATTACAAAGGTTCCACCCTCCCAACAAGTGTTTATGCTGGTTTATGCTTTATTAAAGGTAAATGCATTCATCACAATTAAGAAAAATGAATGAGTTAAACTTTTTTTATTATTATTTATTTATTTTTATCCCCTTTTCTCACAAATTTTGGAATGCCTTATTCCCACTACTTACTAGGTCACCTCAATCTGGGTGGCAGAGGACATGTCTCAGTTGCCTCCACTTCTGAGAGCATCAATCCCTGCATCTTATCATGTGGCTCGCTGTGCATGACACCGCGGAGACTCACAGCATGTGGAGGCTCATGCTACTCTCCGCAATCCACGCACAACTTACCACGCGCCCCATTGAGAGCGAGAACCACTTAATCATGACCACGAGGAGGTTACCCCATGTGACTCTACCCTCCCAAGCAACCGGGCCAATTTGTTTGCTTAGGAGACCTGGCTGGAGTCACTCAGCACACCCTGGATTCGAATTCGTGAATCCAGGGGTGGTAGTCAGCGTCAACATGGTGCGGGAACTGTTGGCCGGACGGAGAAATGCTCAGGGAGATCATTTTGCAAAAATGCTCAGGGTATAGTAACATGTTTCTATGAAACCAGTTAGCTCATTGTTTTTGTGCCAGAAAAAAAGAAGCTCTTATTAAATTATAAATTCAAAATTATATCATCGCATAGTTAGATTTTTTAAAAGATTGCCAGCTTAAGTAGCTTTATTATACTTTTGTCAGTACCCTGTAACTTAAACTTTTCTCTAATTTTAAATTATGAGTAGCTTGGCAAGTTACAGTTTCAAAGTAGCTTCCCCAACACTGATTATCCATATATTTCCTTTTACATTTTACATTTATACATCAGATGAAACATTAAAATAATAAATGATCCTGGCACTGGTAAGTATATTAATAATGAAATGGAGACAGTGTCAGGAACCGAAAAGCTTGGCATGTTTCTGCACTGTTAAGGGAGCTCCTAACTGTCTGTCAGTGTGTCTAAGTCATCTAACACAAGTTTGAACTCACTCATTCCTCCTCCAAACCAGCATGCACTCTTTTTCTCCAGTGCATCAATACAAATGTGTGCTACCAAACGCACATACTCACAGTAAGATTAGAGCTCCATTCCTTCGTCTAGTTCCCTTCTCGCCCTGAACTCTTATTAGCTTGACAGTGCTTCATTATCTCTCTCAACAGGAGATTTGGTTGCATGCCGTTCAGCCATCTTGATGTGTCTGTGCATACTTTCTCAACTGGAGAGAGAGAGAGAGCGAGATCTCATGTGTGTCTGGAAAGAGTCTATGGTCCACAGGAAGTCATAAAGGAAAATAAAAGACACTGTTGAGTTCTAAAAGGACAAAAAAATACCATTAAAGTATAAAAGTAGTCCATATAATGTGTGCTTTATATATAAGTCTTATGAAGTCATTTGATAGCTTTGTGTGTGGTCACTGACTTCATATCTGGCACAGTGTGTCTTGAGGTGCCAAGTTTTAATGTGCATACAATTTTCAATGAATAATAACTTACATTTTGGTCTGGTCCTCACAAGACTTCAGGTTCCTGTATATTTTAAAGTTCACTACTGTATATCATTAAATTATATAATGTTAATATATCAACCTACTGGGATTACAACAATCTGCTTTGTTCCAAAAAAATGTACTGTTAACCACCATAGTAACACAGGTGGTATAAAAAGTAATTAAATTAATTTAATTTAATTAAAGAGTGGCCATGGCGCAGTGTCACTCACACAACAACAAAACACCATCAGGGTAACACATGTGACACTAAAAAACATAAATTACCCAACTGTACATAAGTGATAACAAAAAAAAAGAATACACACAAATATTTAAATAAAATATAATCAATTGTGATTTTTCACTGTAATTTTAAAAATAGTTTACCGTAAAAGTATTTTCATTGTCTTGTTAAACATAATATAAGTTTTCACTGTTAACTATAAGGTTAATCAAACATTTTTACGATAGTTTACCATAAATATACATGCATTGTCTTTGTTAAGCAAAATATAATAAAATTTAGCATTAAAAACAAAAAAACAAAAATTCTGTTAAGATTCTAAAAATGTGTTACTGTTCCTTTAACTTTTCTGAAATACGGCCAGCAGTTTATGCTCTATTTATAAAAACTAACTATTAATTTGCAGGTATGGGATTTATGAAAGACATGACCGTCTTAATGGTTAGTGGTTATTTATTTATTTATTTATTTATTTATTTATTTATTTATTGAGTTTTTGGTGTTTCTACAGATGCAAATCCTGGAAATAAATCTAGCACCAGTTTCCTAACAATTCAACTTTGCTAGTCGTTACAGATCAAATGTTCATGTTTGGCAAATGTAATATTTCCTCTAATAGGTCAGTCTCAGAATGATTCATCTTGGGAAAATGTAAGGGTACAGCGTTTTTTTATTATATTTATTTATTTATTTATTTTTATTATTATTTAGATATTTTTTTATGTCTAGGTCAGAATACATGAATCTTTCAAAAGGACAATTGTATAACAATTTAAACTTATGTTTGATTTTGGTCAAATTTAGGAACTAGCCATTTTTATTAGTTTTTCATCATGTTCTGACATTTCTCAAAATAGGCATCTAATACACATCCTTTTTCATGGCCAAATAATACCTTACAATAGCAGTGATGAGAAATGTTCTGTAAACCAATTTTAGTGTGTCCATGTGTAGAACAAACAGTGGTTCATTTGAAACATATTCTATTCTATTTAAATTATCACTTTGAAAAGCTGCATGATGGCTGAATAACCTCAATCAGATTTTTTTAACAATTCTTAATCTATAAAGTGGTCTATTGTATCAAACAAATCAAATTTATTAAGGGCATTAAAAGTTTCACTGTGTAGACATTACCAATCATGCCATTATGTAGTTTCTGTAACAAAAGATAATTTAGTGAAACAAATTGCTTTTGAAGAAACTTCTTTCTAAGAAAATATATGTATTTCAGTTTTAGTGTAGAAGATCTGTCAAAGTCAGCGAGCAGTTTTTCAATTATACTCATCAAAGCAGCGTGTGCACTTATCTTGGCCTCACTCAATTTCACTGTCTCTATTCTTGTATTCTTGTATTTTTTTTTTCTTTTTTTTTCTCATTCCTCCTTAATAACATATGACTCCTACATTCATTATCTGTCAAGACTTTAAGCTTTTACGGTAGGATAACCCAAAACAGCCTAAAGCCAATTGTACATCTTTTAACAATTATTAAATTTTTGACATACAAAATACATTTGGTAATACTGTTTTCTTCTAGACCTGTACCATGGCAATACCATGTTTTTGTGGACACTTACCATGGTAGTACCATCGTATTTCTTGAAAAACCTTAAAGTACCATGGTAATACCATGTTTTTTGGACAATTACCATAGTAGTACCATGGTATTCTTTGAAATACCTTGGTTCTGTGGTAAAACTATGTTCTTCTAGACATGTACCATGACAATACCATGTTTTGTGGACATTTACAATGGTAGTACCATTGTATTTCTCGAAAAACCTTGAAGTACCAATGTAATACCACGTTTTTTGGACACTTACCATAGTGGTACCATGGTATTCTTTGAAATACATTGGTTCTGTGGTAATACCATGTTTTTCTAGATATATACCATTGCAATACCATGTTATGTGGACACTTGCCATGGTAGTACCATAGTATTTTTTGAAAATTTGAAGTACCATGGTAATAAAAAGGACACTATATGTGTCAACTATGCATTTACATGAACAATATCAATGGAATGACTTCCCCCAAACTCACTGGACCGTGATCAAGTAAGCCAGTCTGCATGCATGTTGCAGAGCTGTAAGCAAATCAGTTCTAAGTTTCGAAGATGAGCAACAAGAACACACAAATATCACCAATCAAATCGATTTAAATCCATCGGACCAAGGATATGCATATATTTATTTTTTTCCCATTCACTCCCGTCTCACCTTGAGCCAGCACTAACAATCCAATATTTGATCTGGTTTTAGCTGGGAAATTTAATCCTGCAGAGTGATGAAAAGTTTTTTTCACCAACTTGAATTTATGCAATTTTGCCTGCTAGTGCAATTCTATGGAAAAGCTTTTCCTCCATTCCCACAGTCTGGATTAGACTGTGAATATGTAAAAGAAGCCATTAATACCTCAAAGCAAATGTCACACCCAAGTGTGAAAGCTTGCATCCGAAGGGGTTTGGAGTGTTCTTTTATTAGTTTATTTGTGTATTTTGCACCCCAGACCTGAATCTGCATATGTATATAGGTTTCCCTGCCTTTATATAGTTCATGTAGAGTGAATTCAGGTAAACTGGGCCACATTTGGACAAATCATCAAGAGCAGGATATAAATGCATGTGTACGTAATGCTCAATTTCCAAAACTGCTCATTTTGTGCTGCTTTTTTCTTTAATTATTAAGCTAAAATTGTACAGCAAAATTTAAAAATAAATAAATAAATAAATAAATAATTAAAAAAAATAATAATTTTAAGAAATATTTTATGTCAGATGTCCCTCTCCAAATCAAAACCAGTTAAAAAGTGCCAGTGAAACTGGACAGCAAAAGTGTAATTGTTAAGCAAATAAACAAATACACTTAATTTATCATTACATTATTTTGCAAATGGCATTACAAGAAAATGTGTGTGAGTGGGTTTACTTAGCTATAGTAGGGGACAGAATTGTATACTTTTGTGTGTGTGTGTGTGTATGTGTGTGTATGCGTGTGTTTATGTGCTTTGTATGTATGTTCTACTGTATCTAATGAATCTTGCAGTTTTTACAACCTTGTATTACATTTTTGGATCCAACTACTTTCAAACCTATATGTGATCAGTGATAGTACCATTGTTAGTTTTTGCTCCCAGGCTGGATGATGTTAAAGGATAAAAAATCATTCATTTGAATATTAGGAGTCTTGTGCCTAAAATTTACTTCGTGCAAGGGTTGTCCTACACAAGCCTAATATCATTACACTCTCTGAAACATGGCTCAAGAGCAACATCTCAGATAATGATATAAATCTCATAAATTATGTTCTTTATAGATCTGATAGATGCTCCAGGGGTGGAGGTGTGGCTATATATGTTCCCTATCTGTCACTCACTTGACGTTGTGTCGACACTAGGGGTCACTCTTGGGAGCCCGAGACACCTCTGGTCTTTGATAAAAGGCCAATTGGCGAGTGGTATTTGCATGCCACTCCCCCGGACATACGGGTATAAAAGGAGCTGGTATGCAACCACTCATTCAGATTTTCTCTTCGGAGCCGAACGGTCATGCTCACTGAGCTGAATACTACTGTTCATTCACCTCTGCTGGATCTGACGGTGCATTTCAGTGGCTTCTCCCTCCTCTGCACTGGTGCACTGCAGAGAACGCCCCTGGGTGCTTCGGCAGAAAAACCACAGAGTATATTTTCTGAAAGAGCTTTTTTCCCCTCTAAAAGAGTATATATTTCTCTAAAAGAGTGCACACATGGAACGTCTTTTTTAAGACGTGTCTTTTTAAAGATGCCTTTCCGATTGTGTGTTATTCCTGGTTGCGGTCGTTATCTCTCAACTTCGGATGGTCATGATCGCTGTCTTTCGTGTCTGGGCGCGACCCACACGGAGGCAGCGTTTGTGAATGGTTCATGTTCTCACTGCGAGAACATGACCATGGCAACGTTGCTGTCGCGGCTTGCTTTTGTAAGAAAGCAAGCCACCCCAGCGGCTCCCCGCCTCGGTCCTACAGGTATGAGGCCAGCGCGGCTAGCACTTGGGGACACCAATGGGATCGTCTCCGACCGGGTATCCCCCTGCGGACCTCCCATTCCCCAGTACGCTTGTCTGCCCCAATCGGGCTTCCGGATGAGTCTCACGGCGAGTCTGGCTTCTTGTTCGGAGCCCACGAAGATGATGAGCTTTCGATCGGAGAGCAGGCTTGTCCAGTCGGACGCAAAAGCCTCAGCTGGGGTTCCCCCCTCGGGGACGATTGCCCAGTCACAGGCTGATGCCAAAATTATGGACATGCTTTCCCGGGCGGCCACGAGCATCGGGTTAGAGTGGAACCCTCCGCTCTCCCCTGAACCCTCGCGGCTTGATGCTCAAAGCAGCCACGCCCCACTCCAGTGCCATTCTTCCCGGAAGTGCATGAGGAGCTGATGAAGTCGTGGGAGGCACCTTTTACTGCCCGGCCCCGAATCCGCAGTTCCCCCGCTCTCACTACCCTCAATGGCGGGGCGGCCAAGGGCTATACGGCTATTCCCCGGTGGATAAGGCACTCGCGGTGCACCTATGCCCACAGATCGCCGCCACCTGTAGGCTCACGTCGACCCTGACAGCTAAAAACCTACAGTGCTGCTGGACAAGCCGCCTCTGCCCTGCACGCCATGGCTCTCCTGCAGGTCCACCAAGCCAAGGCGCTGAAAGAACTGCATGAGGGTAGTTCCGCCCCAGATTTGATGCAGGAACTGCGCTCGGCGTCCGTCCTCACTCTCCGGGCAACAAAGGTCATGGCGCGGTCTCTCGGGCGGACGATGGCCACACTAGTGGTCCAGGAGTGCCACCTTTGGCTCAACCTGGTCGAGATGGGCGAGTCCGACAAGACACGGTTCCTTGCTGCCCCCATTTCCCAAGCGGGCCTGTTCGGTGACACCGTCGAGGACTTTGCCCAGCAGTTTTCGGCAGTGAAGCAGCAGACAGAGGCAATCCGGCACATCCTGCCCCGGCGCGGCTCAAGATCCCGCACCCCGTCTGCTCGTCACCAAGGGCGTCCCCCTGCGGTGACTGCACCGGCTCCGCCACAGCCCGCCCCTTCGGCCCTGCCCCGGCGTGGAGCCCAACGCAGGAAGCCAACGCCACCCGTCTCACAGCCAGAGCCGAAGAACCCACAGAAGTCCTCAAAGCGCCCCTGAGACGAGCGACCTAGAGACGAGGGAACCCACTCACGTGGAGCTGGTAAAAAGACCACTCCATCCCCCGGTGGAAGGCTGGGTAGAAAATCTTTTGTTGCCTTTTTGTTTGATTTCGCCGCATGCCCAAGTGGCTGCGGTACCCAACAGTTCAGCAAAAGAGCAGCTTCCTTCCTCCCTGGGTCACATACCCGGTGTGTACGGTCGTCACCACGACTACCGTCCACGGGCTTTTTCTTGCAGGATTGGCACTCCAGTGGTGGCCTTTCTGTCCCTGAGCACCCAGCTGTGGCAAACAGCTGCCCCCGATGTGGCAGTCTCCACGGGTTATGAGGACAGGCCTCTTTCTCCCCCGTCCCAGGCTGTTCCGGGGGTGGTCACAAGGAGCCAGGTAAGTGCTTCGATGTCCCTAGACTCAGCACGGCCACAACATGCTGTGGCACCTCGCGCTCTGCCGCGAGGCCCCACCTGCTGGTACGTCCGACGACGTTGTCCCCTTGGTCCCCCTCGCGCGAAACTTGGATGCGTGGCTCGTGCTTTCCAATCCGTCCCGATGGCTGATCCGGACCGTCCGACTCGGCTACACGATTCAGTTCGCCAGGCGCCCGCCCAGGTTCAGCGGTATTCACTTCACCTTGGTCAAGGGCGAAAACGCTGCCACCATGCACGTGGAGATTGCTATCCTCCTACAGAAGGATGCAATAGAATCTGTCCCTCCAGCCGAGATGAAGAAAGGGTTTT
This sequence comes from Myxocyprinus asiaticus, assembly GCF_019703515.2. Lineage (NCBI taxonomy): Eukaryota > Metazoa > Chordata > Actinopteri > Cypriniformes > Catostomidae > Myxocyprinus > Myxocyprinus asiaticus. Next base: position 6,281,656 of record NC_059361.1, read on the forward strand.
ACAGCCCCTACTTCATCGTACCGAAAAAAGGCGGTGGGTTGCGGCCAATCTTGGACCTGCGAGTACTGAACCGGGCTTTACACAGACTCCCGTTCAAGATGCTGATGCAAAAACGCGTTCTGGCGAGTGTCCGGCATCAAGATTGGTTCGCGGAGGTAGACCTGAAGGATGCGTACTTCCACGTCTCGATCCTTCCTCGACACAGACCCTTCCTGCGGTTCGCGTTCGAGGGTCAGGCGTATCAGTACAAAGTCCTCCCTTTCAGCCTGTCCTTGTCTCCTCAGGTCTTTACGAAGATCGCAGAGGCTGCCCTTGCCCCATTAAGGGAGGTGGGCATTCGCATTCTCAACTATCTCGACGACTGGCTAATCCTAGCTCACTCTTGAGACATGTTGTGTGCGCACAGGGACCTGGTGCTCTCACACCTCAGCCGACTAGGGTTCCTCCTGGTTCAGAGCATCTCTTTTCTCAGATTGGAGTTGGACTCAGTTTCCTTGATGGTGTGCCTTACAAACGAGCTTGCCCAGTCGGTGCTGGCCTGTTTGAAGGTGTTCAAACAGGGAACAGCGGTTCCACTGAAACTTTTTCAGAGGCTCCTGGGGCATATGGCATCCTCGGCGGTGGCCACCCCGCTCGAGTTGATGCATATGAGGCCGCTTCAGCACTGGCTCAAGACTCGAGTCCCGAGATGGGCATGGCGCCATGGGACACATTGCGTGGCCATCACGTCTGTCTGTCACTGTCTTTTCAGCCCTTGGACCGACCTCTCATTTCTACGGGCAGGTGTTCCTTTAGAACTGGTCTCCAGGTGCATCATGGTCATGACAGATGCCTCCAAAATGGGCTGGTGGTGCTGTTTGCAATGGGCACGCAGCCACCAGCCTCTGGACAGGCCCGTGACTGCATTGGCACATCAACTGCCTCGAGTTGTTGACAATTCTGCTCACCTTGCGGAGGTTCCGGCCATTGATCCAGGGCAAGCACGTGTTAGTTCGGACAGACAGCACGGCAATGGTAGCATATGTCAACTGCCAAGGTGGTCTGTGCTCTCGTTGTATGTCACAACTTGCCCGCCGTCTCCTCCTCTGGAGTCAGCAACACTTCAAGTCGCTGCGAGCCACTCACATCCCGGGCAACCTCAACACTACAGCGGACACGCTGTCATGGCAGGTTACCCTCAGGGGAGAGTGGAGACTCCACCCTCAGGTGGTCCAGCTGATTTGGAGTTGATTCAGACAGGCACAGGTGGACCTGTTCGCCTCCCAAGAATCCTCCCACTGCCTGCTCTGGTACGCCCTCACCGAGGCTCCCCTCGGCATAGACGCGCTGGCACACAGTTAGCCCCCTGGCCTACGCAAATATGCGTTTCCCCCAGTGAGCCTGCTTGCACAGACCCTGTGCAAGGTCAGGGAGGACGAGGAGCAGGTCGTCCTGGTAGCACCCTACTGGCCCACCCAGACATGGTTCTCGGTCCTCACGCTCCTCGCGACAGCTCCCCCCTGGCAAATTCCCCTGAGGAAAGAACCTTCTTTCTCAGGGATGGGGCACCCTCTGGCACCCGCACCCAGACCTCTGGAATCTCCATGTCTGGCCCCTGGATGGGACGTGGAAGACCAAAGCGGTCTACCACCCGCGGTGGTAGACACGATCACTCAGGCTAGGGCCCCCTCTACGAGGCGCCTGTATGCCTTTAAGTGGCGTCTGTTCGCTAAGTGGTGTTCTTCCCGACGCGAAGACCCCCAGAGATGTGCAGTCAGATCAGTGCTTTCCTTCCTGCAGGAGAGGCTGGAAGGGAGGCTGTCCCCTTCCACCTTGAAGGTGTACGTTGCCGCCATAGCAGCACACCATGACGCAGTCGATGGTAAGTCCTTAGGGAAGCACAACCTGATCATCAGGTTCCTAAGAGGCACCAGGAGGCTGAATCCCTCCAGATCGCGCCTCGTTCCCTCATGGGACCTCTCTGCAGTTCTTCAGGGTCTACAGAGAGCCCCCTTTGAGCCTTTGCAGTCAGCCGAGCTTAAGGCACTCTCCTTGAAGACTGCCCTTCTGACTGCGCTCACTTCCATCAAGAGGGTAGGTGACCTGCAAGCGTTCTCTGTCAGCGAAACGTGCCTGGAGTTCGGTCCGGGTTACTTTTAAGTGATCCTGAGACCCCGACCGGGCTATGTGCCCAAGGTCCCTTTTAGGGACCAGGTGGTGAACCTGCAAGTGCTGCCCCAGGAGGAGGCAGACCCAGCCCTGTCGTTGCTGTGTCCGGTGCGTGCTTTACGCATCTATTTGGATCGCACGCAGAGCTTTAGAATCTCTGAGCAGCTCTTTGTCTGCTTTGGTGCACAGCGGAAAGGAAGTGCTGTCTCCAAGCAGAGGATCACCCACTGGCTCATTGATGCCATAACTATGGCATATCTCGCCCAGAACATGCCGCCCCCGGTAGGGCTACGAGCCCATTCTACCAGAGATGTAGCGGCTTCCTGGGCCCTGGCCAGAGGTGCCACTCTAACAGACATTTGCAGATCAGTGGGCTGGGCAACACCCAACACCTTTGCAAGGTTCTACAACCTCCGGGTGGAACCTGTTTCATCCCAGGTAGTGGCACGCAACACAAGCGGATAAGCCCGGGATAGCTGGCCGGGTGTATTGCTTGCACATAGCGCCTTCCACCTCCCTTGGAGCTGAAGACATGCGCCATTAATTCCCAGTAGTGTTCACAAACTTTGTTCCCTGGTTGACTTCCTCCGAGCCCTGTGGCAGTCGAGTTTTTGGAGAGACTCTCTGCCGGCCCAGTACACGTGCTAATTAAGAGTCCTGTCCTGGGATAGGTGCTCCGCGTGTGGCGGTTCCCTGTAAGGCTAACCCCATGCGATATATATCTTCCGCTAGTTCGTTTCCCTGTTGGCAAACTGCATCTTCCTTGGGCAGAGCCCCTCTGCCCCAGTCTCCATGTTTGTAGTAACTCCTCCCCCATTGGGCAGGATCTACCTTGAAGACTCTCCACATGGTTGGAAAGACCATGTGATGTATTCTTCCACTTAAATATCCCCCCCTCTCTTTGGGCGAGGTGTGGTCTCCGCAGTGTCTTCCCCTTGGGAGGGACACCCCCCGACTAGACCTGGTGGCCCAGTCGGATAATCCCCTTCTTTTTTAGGGAGTGGAAAAAAATAAGGGGAAATGAGGCCACGACTGGGTTAAGCCTGTCTCTATCTTTTGGGTAGTCGACTTGTCCCCAAAAAGGGCTGTTCGACACTCATAACTATGTTGGGGGAGGTTACATGTCAACCTGGTGTGCTGGCTATGAGGCACACAGTAGTCTGCCCACCACACACCGCCAGTTCACGTAACACAGTTCAGCCAGTTGTTTCGTATAGGGACCCCTAGTGTCACTACATCGACACAACGTCGAGTGAGTGACAGATAGGGAACATCATGGTTACTTGTGTAACCTCCGTTCCCTGATGGAGGGAACGAGACATTGTGTCCCTCCTGCCACAATGCTGAACTACCCACTGAAATGGCCGGACCTTATATCAGCTCCTAGCATAAAACCTGAATGAGTGGTTGCACACCAGCTCCTTTTATACCCGTATGTCTGGGGGAGTGGCATGCAAATACCACTTGCCAATTTTCATTGGCCTTTTATCTAAGACCAGAGGTGTCTCGGGCTCCCAAGAGTGACCCCTAGTGTCACTACATCGACACAACATCTCATTCCCTCCATCAGGGAACGGAGGTTACACAATTAACCATGACGTTTCCTCTGATCTCGTATCTGAGTTAATCATACCCACAGTTGAGCCTTTACATTGTGGATGCGTTTTTGTTAAGGTAATGTTTAATTAATTACATTTAATGGTAATGTTTAACTATTGGTAGCATATATAGGCCACCCTCTTCATCAGCAGAGTCCTTTAATTGCCTTATCTCCACCATCAATTCAATTTTCTAAAGAAATTAAATTATCTTATTAGGTGATTTCAACAAAAACTAGTTAGATAAGTCATCTGACAAAGAAAAATATATATACTTAGTAGTCTAAATGTTACACAACTAATGAATGAGCTGACTAGAATAACCCCTAGAACCCAATCCCTGCTTGACTGGATACTCGTCTCAGACCCAAATAGATTCTTAAGGGCAGGTGTTATGTCTGATTGCTTCAGTGATCACTCGATTGTCTACTGTGTATGGAAAATCAAACTACCTAAATTGCCACCAAGACTCAGACAATATCAAAATCAAAATCAGACAATACAAGAAATTGAATTTAGATTTATGTATTAATGATGTGATCGCTTTTAACTGGGACAGATATCAATTAATACCTAATGTAAAAGATGCCTGGGATTTTATCTACACCCAGGGCTGGCCCGTGGGTTTGTGGGTCCCAGGCGAAATCATGAAAATGGGCCCCCTTATGTGAAACTTTATAATATCCATAAAGTGACTGCATACATGATGAGCAGATTTTTTTTTTTTATAGAAAGCACTAAAAAAGAAGCACTATAGTATAGCTCGGTAGATGACAAATAAAGTGTCCAATAGCTTTTTTTCCCAACATGAAGATGTTAGGTTAAAATGTGCATGCATGCATAAAGGAATATGTGTATTTTAGATGCTGTGACAAGTCACCATTGTATCGCCTTATTTTTATCAACTTTCTAGAAGTACAAATAAACCAATGTCTCAATTAATATGAGGTCATGTGAACTGCAAGTATGATAATTACTCGGTAACATTTCATAATAAGGTTTGCATTAGGTATCATTAACAATGTATAATACAATTTTCCAGCATTTATTAATCTTGGCTGATGTCTTATACAGTTTTAATGTTAACAATGTTGTTGGTCTATCTTATGTGTTAACAATATAAATGAACATTAACCAAGATTATTAAGTATTGTTTATTGTTAGTTCATGTTAACTAATGTAATTAAGTAATGTTAACAAATACAACCATAGGTGATACCCATCAAAGTAACACAAAATAAGAAAATGCTGTTTAAAATAGTTTTAGATCATGTTAATAGTATAGGACACTGCTGACAATGTTTGAAATTCCATTTCAGTTACCCACATCACTATGTGTATATGTTCATTTAGAGCAACAAAATCAATGAAAACAAAAAGTTGACCAGAATGTGTGCAAAAGTGAATAAAAGTTAAAACATCGGGAAAATACGGTACAGCAGTTGGGGTGGGGGGTTAATTATGTATAAATAAAATTACACATTTGTGTTTCTAGGGCCTATAAACACAACACCTCGAAATATACAGTATATTTGTAAACAAATGTAAAGAATAAACACATACCTCTTAGAGAGCAGAGATCTTTGCAGATAGGGTGGTTTGGTTATTTTCCAGATGAATTGCTCATATGTCCACTCTATGTGAATTGTTTTTTTTTTTTTGTTTTTTTTTTTGCTGTATATCGACAGTGTCTGAATTTCTTCCCCAGCAGATTATTCTTGAGAAAACGTGAAATGCCCTAATGATTTGACAAGCGCTGTTTCTGCTATCATTTACACTAAATAAGCCTCAAAGACTCAAACAGCCACAAAGCAATATTTTTCTGTCAGGCGTGCACATTATTCAGCAAGATGCGCGATCTGTGTCTAATAATACTGTTAAAGGAAGCCGTGCTCCATTTCCCAGCAATGCTTTGCGTTATGAATAAATTATGCAGATTAGTGTGTACTGCTTAGCTTTACTTCTTGCCGAGTTTAGATATACTGCTGTTATTTTATTTTTTGTAACTTTTAGTTAATTGTCTTTTAGTTATGTGCTCATGGTTTTCACTGTCATTGTGATTTGTAAGTTAAATGATCAGGTTCATGCACATTGCATGCTCTCCTGAGTGTGTGTGCAATAGAAACCAATGGACTGCTGAGAATTTCAAAATAAAAGTCATCAATGTTTCTTAATCTTATGACTTGTTCATTTACTTTGCATGTATTCGCGGGGCCCCTCAGGCATGTCGGGGCCCTAGGTGGCCGCCTGTATCATCTGTAGGACGGGCCAGCCCTGTCAACACCGAGTTCATTGATGTTGCGGACAAACATGTTCCTTGAAAAACTGATATGGTCAAAGGTAAACATCTCCCTTGGATCAGCTCCGAACTTATTAGTCTCTTTAGGCAAAGGGACAAAGCATATTCCTCAGAAAAGGGATACTGCTGAATGGGAAGTACATAGGCAGCTGAGAAATATGAGCATGGCAAAAACTTGTAATGCAAAATTTAACTATTATAAAGAATTTAAATAACCCTAAGCAATTCTAGAACAAAATTAAAACCATTATTAATATATCAGATCAACACACTATTAATTAAGTAAGAGTTGCCAATACAGTACTACATGAATCTATTGCCCAAGCATTCAATCAACATTTCTCCTCTGTCTGTTCTACTTTAGTACCTGACTCTTAACTTACTACTGGCTTTGTTAGTGATATTTCACCTTGCTGCAGTTTCTTTTCATTTTTCCAACTAAAGTTCAGAATGCCATTAATGAATTAAATGTGAACAGTGGTGCTGGACTTGGTGGTGTAAGGGGAAGGCCACCCAATGGCCCAAGGCCGGTATCCAATGGTGTGGCTGAAGGTCTCCTGTGCATTCTGTCTTATTGTGTGCATTAAGTTTAAGTTATTTCATTCCAATTAAATAACTATATTATTCGTTTTATGATCCCTGTTTATTTTATATGACTCCAATTATAAAAGTTTCCAAGGATATATTAATGTTCCAGTCTTAATTATTATTATTACATTTGGTTTAACATTTGATCATCATATTTAACTCTGTTTTATATTGTACTCGTTCATTCGGATTCCTATGTCACTTAGAGTGTCTCGTGCCGGCCGTGTACACGGATCTCGCGGTCACAAATACGCCAGTATTGGTCATTAGACAGAGGTAATTTACTAAATACTAATTAGATGGCTGCTCATGCTTGCTCTTTTTCTAAAAGTATTTTGTTTAGTCCCCTTAGATAGTAAACACTTAATTAGAGTAACATTATTTCTACCCAGAGGTCATGACCACTAAACTTTACAAAGATAGACCAACAATACCTAAGTTAAAAATAGCTTTATATGATCATGCCATAGTTTTCTATGTACACTTAGCTAGAAAAATATTTCAATAACCAGAGGTTTAGACTTCACCCTATTTAGGCTTGGTCGACAACTTCATGTTGTTCAAAACAGAAATTCCATATCGAGCCTGTACACTCTAAATACACTTGAACTAGTGCCAATCTGTTAGTCGGAGCTCTAAAGTCTCAGTCGGTGTGCCCCATGCTCCACTCAGAACTGAGCTTTAGTCCGCTACTAACCTAGTCGTAGATTTGCAGAAACATGGATTTAATGTAATCTACTAAAGACAATAATTTCAGAGTAAATCAGAATAAACTAAAATGTATCAACTTATTTACCAGGTAAAATAATACATTCATCAATTCCAATTCGACAATAATAAGTCAAATTTAAACATTTATCAAAACATAAGAAATAAGAATTGCATACCTGGTAGAGGAAACTACACACAGCAATTGTGCGGGAGATCTGAATACAGATTCCTGAGCTCCTTTGCCATCTCTCCTTAAGTACCAAACAATTCTATTGTTATTTCAGACGTGTTTGTTTGATGTTATTCAGGATTTGGTTTACAATTTAGGAGGTTGTAAGTAGACCTTTGAAACTTGTAATTGAGTAGGTTGTTTGGTGTTTACAAAGAATACACCTAATCTGCATACAGCATATGGCTCCTGTGACAGACCTGGAAGGGGCATGCCCCTGATAGAATACAGTATCTTACTAAGTTCTTAAATCTTACTTGTGATTTGACTTTGCTGAAAGGGAATGAGACCATTTTACCAGTTGCACTGAGACCTCTTGAATGATACCAAATATGTATGATCAGAAAACCTTTTACATTAAAGAACAGGATAAGTCATAACTTAGTTTTTGGTGACTCTAAAGTGACCTGAGGTTTGAGAGAGGGAGCAGATGTGAGTGAGATTTGCGTTTTATGGTCTTTACTCAGTAGGGTGTGTTGTCTCAGGTGGAGATGCTCTTCTGTGTGAAAGTTTCTTTGACTTTTACAGAAAATGGCGCCTTTTGGGTGTAGACATCCTGGTGCCAGTCTAACAGTGGAATAGAAAATAGGTTTATTAAACTAGCCTCTCATATTCTTATGTATCTACTTGCTGATTTATTCAACCTTTCTTTGTCCACATGTGAGTCACCAGCTACCTGGAAATGTGCACGCATCAATCCACTCCATAAAGGAGGCGATGTACTTGATCTTAACAATTATAGACCTATATTCATTATATGTTCTATATCTAAAGTCTTTGAAAAATTAATGTATAATCAACTTTCACATTATCTGCTTTTAGATAAACTCCATGCTATCGGCCTTTCTGAAAATGCAGTTTTATGGATCAATTCATATCTGCGTAATAGAAAACAATGTGTCGTCCTACATGGGAATAAATCTGATCTTTTGATTCAAGAGGTGTGCCCCAGGGTTCAACATTGGGACCACTTCTCTTCTCTATTTATTTAAACAACTTACCATCAAATATTGTGTTCAACTTTATGCTGATGACACTGTTATATACAGTTGTGCTCAAAAGTTTGCATACCCTTGGAGAATTGGTAATATATGTACCATTTTTAAAGAAAACATGAGTGAGCAGGCAAAACACATTTATTTTATTTCTTATGGGATTCACATTCAACTGTAGGTTATAACAGAATGGCACAATCATAAAACAAAACATGGCAACAAAGAAAAAAATGAAATGACCCCTGTTCAAAAGTCTGCATACCCTTAGTTCTTAATACTGTGTATTGCCCCCTTTAGCATCAATTACAGCATGCAGTCTTTTGTAATAGTTGTCTATGAGGCCCATAATTCTTGCAGGTGGTATAGCTGCTCATTCGTCTTGGCAAAATGCCTCCAGGTCAAGTCTTTGGTTGTCTTGCATGAACTGCATGTTTGAGATCTTCCCAGAGTGGCTCGATTATATTAAGGTCAGGAGACTGTGATGGCCACTCCAGGACCTTCACCTTTTTCTGCTGTAACCACTGGAGGGTCAACTTGGCCTTGTGCTTAGGTTTATTGTCATGCTGGAAAGTCCAAGAGCGTCCCATGCACAGCTTTCGTGCAGAAGAATGCAAATTGTCTGCCAGTATTTTCTGATAACATGCTGCATTCATCTTGCCATCAGTTTTCACAAGATTCACCGTGCCTTTAGAGCTCACACACCCCCAAAACATCAGTGAGCCACCACCATGCTTCACAGTGGGGATGGTATTCTTTTCACTATAGGCCTTGTTGACCCCTCTCCAAAAATAACGCTTATGTTTGTGACCATAAAGCTCTATTTTGGTCTCGTCACTCCAAATTACAGTGTGCCAGAAGCTGTAAGGTGTGTCAAGGTGTTGTCGGGCATATTGTAACCAGGCTTTTTTGTGACATTGGTGTAATAAAGTCTTCATTCTGGCAACTCGACCATGCAGCTCATTTTTGTTCAAGTATTGTCGTATTGTGCTTCTTGAAACAACCACACCGTCTTTTTCCAGAGCAGCCTGTATTTCTCCTGAGGTTACCTGTGGGTTTTTCTTTGTATCCCGAACAATTCTTCTGGCAGTTGTGGCTGAAATCTTTCTTGGTCTACCTGACCTTGGCTTGGTATCAAGAGATCCCCGAATTTTCCACTTCTTAATAAGTGATTGAACAGTACTGTCTGGCATTTTCAAGGCTTTGGATATCTTTTTATATCCTTTTCCATCTTTATAAAGTTCCATTACCTTGTTACACAGGTCTTTTTACATTTCTTTCCTGCTCCCCATGGCTCAGTATCTAGCCTGCTCAGTGCATCTACGTGAGAGCTAACAAACTCATTGACTATTTATACACAGACACTAATTGCAATTTAAAAAGCCACAGGTGTGGGAAATTAACCTTTAATTTACATTTAAACCTGTGTGTGTCACCTTGTGTGTTTGTAACAAGGCCAAACATTCAAGGGTATGTAAACTTTTGATCAGGGCCATTTGGGTGATTTCTGTTATCATTATGATATAAAAAGGAGCCAAACAACTATGTGATAATAAATGGCTTCATATGATCACTATCCTTAAATAAAAGACAGTTTTTTGCATGATCAGTCATATTTTCAAAATCAATGCCAAAATTTCACAATTTCTGCCAGGGTATGCAAACGTTTGAGCACAACTGTAAACTGTACGTATATACATCTAGACCTGATCTACTACAAATTCAAGCTTCTCTTCAGTCTGATTTCAACATATTACAAGATTGGCTATCACATAATAAACTAGTGCTCAACAAAACAAAGTCCTATATTATGATATTTGGTACCAGACAGAAACTTAAATCCAAAAGTGGTTCTTGTGTAATAACCTGTAATGATGGCACTCCTCTGCATAAAGTTGATAATATTAAATATCTTGGTGTATGGCTTGATTCCGAACTTTCATTTAAATCACACATTGATCATGTTCTACGTAAAGTCAACTTTGGAATCAATGTTTTACATCAGTCTCAAAATTGCTTTACAGGTAGTGTTTGCAAAAAACTTGTCTCTTAACTTATACATCCGATTCTTGACTACTGTGATGTTCAAAACGCATTAAAATCAGACCTCGCTCCGCTTTACACAGTATATAATAGACTCTGCAGATTTGTCCTTGGATGTCCTTTTCTCACTCATCACTGTACAATGTATGATGCACTTAATTGGCCATCTCTAAATATAAGATGACACATTCACTGCCTTCAACTTACATTTAATTGTATTCATTTCAATTATCCTTCTTATCTACAACAGTATTTTGTAACCTTTACTTCAAATTATCAAGTTAGACACTCTGCTCATCTCTATTTCTCTGTCTCTTGTGTCAGAAAATGATTGGCAAAAGAGCATTTATGTTTAAAGCCCCAGCAGTTTGAAATAATTTACATGTTGATATTAAATCCATTTCATCACTTGGTATGTTTAAGCATGCCGTGTCTTCTTACTTTGAGATGGACTGCTCTTGCTATCAATGAAGCTGTCACTGTTTTTACCTACTGTTTATACCTTCTGTTTATACTTGATTGTATTTGGTGATTCATCACACTCTACTGTTTATTTATTATTGGCCACTTTGTGGTTTTATGTTTTCAATGTTTTCATTCATTAATATCTGTGGGGTTTTTTTTCTTTCTTTTTGTTGGTCTGTATTGGTAATTGTATTTCTGTTTTGTTACTCCTCTGTTGTTATGTAGTGATTGTGATATATGTTGGGACCCCCTCGAAATCAAGGGGTTTATCCTCATAAATACATTTGTATGTGTATATATATATAGCAAAGGGTGACTACTTTGAAGATGCAAAAATATAACACAGTTTTGATTTATTTTGGATTTTGTTTAGTCACAACATAATTCCCATAGTTCCGTTTATGTTATTCCGGAGTTTTGATGACTTCACTATTATTCTAAAATGTGAAGAAGAAAAAAATATATAATAAAGAATGAGTAAGTGTTTCAAAACTTTTGACTGGTAGTGTGTGTGTGTGTGTGTGTGTATATATATATATATATATATATATATATATATATATATATATATATATATATATATATATATATATGAGCAACTCCAATTTGAAGGACAGCAAATAGATTCTTAGTCAGGCCAGTACACAAGAGGCACTTATTCCAGTATCACTGGCTACAGACCTAATGGGAATACAGCCTTTGAACTCTGCAAACAGGCATGCTTCTTTTAAAAATGAAATGACTCATTAGGCTGATAATTAATAAAGGTAGTGTCGCCTTTAGCTATTCGACTGATGCTTGCTCAGCCTCTGATAAATTGCTGTCTTGTGGAATTCCCTGTCGTTGAACAAGCATAGGTAACAAAGACAAATGTTCAATCCACATCACAGTCAGACCTCCAAATAACTCACCATTGATCAATTTGTCACAACGTTTGTGTGATGCAACCTGATAGAACACAAACACTCTGACACAAACATGATTTCAACTAGCTCAGTATGGGCATTAATTTATGTATCAGGCAATAGTTGGGGTATTGAACTATTTAAGACACGGTATTGTCCTGTTCTTGTCTAGGTCTATTGGATGTTTTGGAATGACGGTCTTTAGATCTTGTGATCTTGATTTTATTTAATAATTTCTAGAATCTGATTTTGGCTGGGTTTCCCAAAGCACTACGTAGGACATTAGTCGTGTGTTGAGTAGAAATCTCAACAGCATGCTTGTTTCCTAATAACGAATGCCCAACTCGGACGTCGGAGCTTCCCAGGTGCACTTGAAGGCAGCATCAGTAGTACGTAAAAATGTTGGTGAATTAACAAGAGCCTAGAAATTAGTCCATTAAAGAACAACTTAATCATATCTTTCATCAGTTTATCATTAAATAAATTATGTTTGTATATTTTGATAATTGGAAAGTCATTTTACACTATTACCAAGGGTAAAAAAAAAATTAAAACAAATGTTTAAAAAAAATCACATTTTAAACAATGGGCAGTCTCCGCAGTCTGCGCATGTGACATGATAGACTTAAATTTAAATGACAGATAAAAAGCAATATCACACAAGCAAGAGTGCTGTACTGTATGTCCAGCTATTAGCATGGCTGTGATTTGGCCATGATTCGTAATTACAGAGGGATGTGTGTGTGTGTGTGTATAAGACAGAGTGAGAGAGTGACTGAGCATGTGATTAACTGCCTCTGTTATAGTGATGAATATGCTGCATCTGTTAGTTTAACTCTGTTCCTCAGCTGTAGTGTGATAGTAATCCACTCCAGTCATGGAGTGATGCTGCCATATGTGCTTTCGGAATTATCCTAAGAGCATTTCACTCACATTCAAGTGTTCTGTTGATGGAGAGAAAACATGGAGGACACCAGTTTCATTCTTGTTTATTTCTTGGGGAACTCTTTGAAACTCCACAAACACAAGCAGAGTGATACAAACATTAAAGCATCCCAGTGCTGATGGTGTGAACTATCAGTACTCTTGGAAGCCTCTCATCCAATCAGATTCTAGGACTGGAACTAACTGCTGTATAATACAGTATAATGTTATGTTGGCCTTCTTTATTAAGCATAACTACAATGGCAATAGAGACATGATATGTTCTTCTTAATCATATAAATTTGACAAGAAGGCATTTGAGACCCTGCTGTTAAATATTTAAATAAATAGGCCAAAATAAATTAATGAACAAAATATTGTTAAGAAAGGCGATATGAGTGAGAGTGTGCAATCAAAATTGTCAGGTGGTACGGCATCATAAAATATCATATAATGTCAGTTAAGATGATCTTAGAATTGTAAGTTGCAACCTTATTGAGAAACCCAGCCTTGTCATTTGGATGTGGATTAAATTCTGAATAAAGGGAGATATGACGCTACAGCAGTTCCTAGGGTTTGCTGGGTGGATGCTAGGGCAGTGTTAAGTGGTTCATGGGGTTTTCTCGGTGGTTTCTAGATAGCTGCTTACTGGCCTATGTCAAAAGAGCCCACCCCCACATCTCAATGATATTCTGTTCCCTAGATATCCTTCTTCAATACAAGTCTATGGCATTTTGGTTCGGTTTTGTATTCGGTTAAAAGACACATGAAAACCAAAAGAGCTTGATTACGTGCATTCTTAAATGACCTAATATGATGGAATAAGGAGAAAAAGAAAGTGGAAGAAAAAGAATGTGGAAGAATTTATTCACACTCATTTTAATGTTCCACTATCTCAGTCTAAGGACATCTTGCTCTCCCTTGAGTATTTGAATACATCTTTGCACGTGTTGGTATAAAAGGATTTACCCTCTCTCCTATTCTGTTAATGAGCTGAGATAAACACTTGCAGATCAACATTACATTAAACAAACTCTGGATATAATTTCCAAACTTGTCTTCATGAAGCCGGGCATTAATCAATGAGCTCACCAATGATCCTGCCTTACCATTTAAATCAATCTGTTAAATCAGTCTTTTAAAGCTTACTATTCCCTAAAGCACACAGAAACTGTTTGCACCAATGTAGATGACATTTGACAGATAATTGAGATCCTTGTTTCACTCTACTGGGAGGTTTGAATTCCATTTGTTATAGGCAAAAAGTCATGTGCATATTGTTATGCAATGATGCCTTGATACCGTAAACTATTCACAAGCCCATGCTGTCTATACTGCTTAACCCTCATGTTCTGTCTTGGGTCTGAGAGACCCTGAAGGCCCATTAGTTAAAAAAAAAAATACTTAACATTGAAGTGTCAGGTTAATGATTTTTTATAATGATATAATAACTTTTAATTATAACAATTTTGTCTTGATGACATGAATAAGTTGGTCTCTGTGAAAACTGTTACATTTCAAAGACCTCACTGATAAAACATCAATAAATGCTATGAATATTCACATAAGATATTCTGATGTCAACATATAAGTATAGTGTACATATAAGTACCATAGCCTGAACAAACCTTAAACACCATTGTAGGTTTAAATCAAACTAAATTTAGTGAGATTTATGCTTAAAGCAAGAAAGAAAACTGCCAATGAGGTAAGAAAAATAAATGTAATTCAAAAAGAAGTCATATGATCATGAACAATTGTGTTTCTCCTGTTTTAAGGATGTTTTGGAAAACAAGACAAAAATACTGATTAAGATTTAAGATTTTAGATTATTATTATTATTATTATTATTATTATTATTATTATTATTCACAGTGTTCCTGGGGTCAGATTTACATTTTATATATATATATATTATATATATATTAAAAAATCCTTTCCTTTTGTGTGATAACAGGTTTAAAGCTCAATAATCAGTCAATATCTGCCTACATGGTTTTGATTTTGTCAGAAGAGCATATTAAAATAATATAAAGGTAAAATCAGATGTTCTTTTCAAAACTACCATTATTATTGTTTTCACAAACATCATTTTGGGTCTCTTGGATCCCAAACATAAAGTCATAAAGTCAATCTGAGTGTTAAAAAGCATGGAGATTTTGACTTTAGTGTACAAGATACAGAGAACCGACCTAAATAATTCTTATCTGCTTTCCACAAATTAGCATTCCCCAACACAAGATCAAAACACATGTCTGACTTTGGAAGGATGTTCTAAGTTTGATTCATTATTTATACGAGTGTCCAAAAACCTGCTTCCTTCAAGTTGAAGAATGATAAACCGGACAAAACTAAATAAAGTTTGTGATAGATGTTTGGGGATGGAAAGACTCGCAACTCTTGCCGTTAATCATTTACAGTACATGATGGTTTCTTCAAGTCATACATTACTGAGATTATACATTACTGATCAGAAGATCAGTAATGCTGATCAAAGCTCTTCCACGTGATAGCATTGCTTCTCTGCTTTTGTCTTGTCATTATTGCTTAAGCTTTGCCCATCATTGGAACTCTACAGAGGAGAAACTCTCTCCTTGACCGTGGAATTCTCTTTCTGTGTGAGAACATCTGAAGGGAAGACAAAGTCCAAAGATGAAGCCAAATAAAAAGAGAATCAATTACGCTTTAATTTGGTTCTACTAAATAAAAGACATCCCAGTTGAATGACAGTGATTTTGATTGCACGAGGCGAGCTCACTGTTTTAAAATTGAGAATTTTAAAATATATTTCATGCAGTGCCATGAGACTGACAGTTTCCAGTTTGACAGCTTGGAAATAAATTTAAATAGACTTAAAAATAGCGCTTAAAACCTGGAGCAACAAACATGGGATGTCGGCACGGTAGCATGCAGCAGCCACTTCAGGTCCACAAATATGGTGCATGTTACGTGTAGTCTACACCAGTTGGGAAACTTTTTACCAGAGATGTGCATCGGAAGCACTGGTGAACATGTCTTTCATCGCCAACTTTTGCTGAACATTGGGAAACAAAACTCAGGAGGAATAAACGATGGATTACGGGAAGAGCTATGCGACCTCGGGCTGATATGCGAACCAGGCCCTGGGACCACGGTATTGCCTGATGCCGCTGGCCGAGATAGAGGGCACTGGAAATGGTGTGCAAGGCAGCGGAAGCGCGATAAGTGAGCCGGTGTCTGTGCTAGGCTAAAGGCTAACCCTAGCCACCCAGCTCTACTATCCATTCTCCTCTCCAATATTCACTCCCTTGAAAATAAGCTGGACTTAATTAAACTACAGCTAACTACCCAGCGTGAAGTCAGGGATCGCTGTGTTCTCGTTTTTATGGAAATATGGCTCAAAGACAGCACTCCGGATGCAGCCATTCAGCTAGCCGGGCTAACCACACATTGCGCCGACAGGATAGCAGCATTGTCTGGTAAGACTCGCGGTGGTGGTCTATGTGTTTACACAAACAACGAATGGTGCAGGAATGCTGTTGTGGTCTCAAGCTACTGTTCGTCGCTGGTGGAGTTTATGATTGTGAAGTGCCAGCCATACTACCTACCCAGAGAGTTTACCACCATGCTCATTGTCGCGTTGTACATTCCACCTGGCACTAATGCAAGGGAAGCGCTAAGTGAACTCTACGGGTTTATCAGTAACTTACAGACAGTGTACCCCGATGGATTTTTCATTGTCGCCGGAGACTTTAACCACGCAAATCTGAAATCAGTGCTGCCAAAATTCCACCAGCATGTTTATTTCGCAACCCGTGGTACAAACACTTTAGACCTTGTTTATACAAACATTCACAGTGCTTACAAGGCTGCACCCAACCTCGGCTGCTTGGACCATATCTCTGTTATGTTAATCCCAGTGTATAGACCACTCCTGAAACATGCCAAACCGGTTCTGAAACAGGTGAGAACCTGATCTGAGGGAGCCATCTCAGCACTTCAGGACTGTTTTGAACACACAGACTGGAATATGTTCAGAGAGGCTGCTACATACCACAACACCACAGACTTGGAGGAATACACAGCATCAGTGACTGGCTACATCAGAAAGTGCATAGATGATGTGACTTCCTTTAAGGCCATCACCACATGTGCAAACCTGACCAGCTGTCTCACCGTGTGGTACGGGAACTGCACAGCCTCCGACCGCAAGACCCTACAGCGAATTGTGAGAACAGCTGAAATGATCATCAGAGTCTCTCTACCCACCACCCACATCACATACAAAAACTTCTGCAAAGCCACCAGTATTGCGAATGACCCCTCTCACCCCTCTCATGGACTCTTCACCCTCCTACGATCTGGCAGAAGGTAAAGGAGCATCCGTGCCACCACCAGCAGACTCTGCAACAGTTTCTTCCCTGAGGCAGTCAAATTACTCAACACCTTGCTGCCTCCCAATGCTCACCTGGCCTAGTCAAACACCTAAACCAGTATGACTCAAACACTTTGCACACCTGCACTTTACAAAGCTGCATCAGTCAATTTTTATTATGGAACTCGTTTATACTATACTTTTGCTATACTTAAATATACATATACATATAATTATGCTATACTTATTGCTGCTATACTACAAAATAGTTTACAGTCTACAGCTCGTGTTCTGTGTATTTATTGTCCTGTGTATTTATTGTTCTGTTATGTGTATTTAATGTCCTGCACTCATCTCACACTGTTGTGTATTGCACTTTATGTAGTCTTGCGTACTGTTCTGTGTTGCATCATGGTCCTGAAGTAACGACATTTCGTTCCAATGTATATAAGCTACACTATATTGCCAAAAGTATTCGCTCACCCATCCAAATAATTGAATTCAGGTGTTCCAATCACTTCCATGGCCACAGGTGTATAAAATGAAGCACCTTGGCATGCAGACTGCTTCTACAAACATTTGTGAAAGAATGGGCTGCTCTCAAGAGCTCAGTGAATTCCAGCCTGGTACTGTGATAGGATGCCACCTGTGCAACAAGTCCAGTCGTGAAATTTCCTCGCTACTAAATATTCCACAGTCAACTGTCAGTGGTATTATAACAAAGTGGAAGCTATTGGGAATGACAGCAACTCAGCCACGAAGTGGTAGGCCACGTAAAATGACAAAGCGGGGTCAGCGGATGCTGAGGCGCATAGTGCGCAGAGGTCGCCAACTTTCTGCAGAGTCAATCGCTACAGACCTCCAAAGTTCATGTGGCCTTCAGATTAGCTCAAGAACAGTGCGTAGAGAGCTTCATGGAATGGGTTTCCATGGCCGAGCAGCTGCATCCAAGCCATACATCACCAAGTGCAATGCAAAGCGTCGGATGCAGTGGCGTAAAGCATGCCGCCACTGGACTCCAGAGCAGTGGAGACGCGTTCTCTGGAGTGACGAATCACGCTTCTCCATCTGGCAATCTGATGGACGAGTCTGGGTTTGGCGGTTGCCAGGAGAACGGTACTTGTCTGACTGCATTGTGCCAACTGTGAAGTTTGGTGGAGGGCGGATTATGGTGTGGGGTTGTTTTTCAGGAGCTGGGCTTGGCCCCTTAGTTCCAGTTAAAGGAACTCTGAATGCTTCAGCATACCAAGAGATTTTGGGCAATTCCATGCTCCCAACTTTGTGGGAACAGTTTGGGGATGGCCCCTTCATGTTCCAACATGACTGCGCACCAGTGCACAAAGCAAGGTCCATAAAGACATGGATGAGCGAGTTTGGTGTGGAAGAACTTGACTGGCCTGCACAGAGTCCTGACCTCAACCTGATAGAGCACCTTTGGGATGAATTAAAGCGAAGACTGCGAGCTAGGCCTTCTCGTCCAACAACAGTGTCTGACCTCACAAATGCGCTTCTGGAAGAATGGTCAGAAATTCCCATAAACACACTCCTAAACCTTGTGGAAAGCCTTCCCAGAAGAGTTGAAGCTGTTATAGCTGCAAAGGGTGGACCGACGTCATATTAAACCCTATGGATTAAGAATGGGATGTCACTTAAGTTCATATGCATCTAAAGGCAGATGAGCGAATACTTTTGGCAATATAGTGTATATAGAGGAATGACAATAAAATCCCACTTGACTTGAGCGGATCTGGCGGGCAGCTGGATATGAGATTTTTTTAGTCTTGATGTGTTTCTTTATCTCCTCCCTGCAACAGTCAATTAATCTTGGAGTTTGGGACAAGCAGTCTTTAGATGCTTAACCTCAGCCACCACCTGTGTGAGGTAGATAGGACATATCGGAGAGAGGTGTCTTTCGCTGGTGACACTGGTAGCGCTGGCGCCTGCCACATAATTATGCAATGCTACCACGACGGAAGACTTACGTGCCCCTGCGATGACGAAGGGGTGTGAAATGCAAAACTTGACCTTTCTAAAATGAATCCCTGTGCTCAGAGACTGGTCTTATATTATTGCCCAGGGAGAGATCATTAGATAAGGTTCAGCCCTTAGAATAAGTGATGGTGAAAAGGGAGACAGTAAGAAATTCCCAGGAAGCCCACTTGCATCACAGACTCAGAAGACGGCATGATAATGTATGTATATGAATCTATGTATGTGGAAGGGTTTTTTGTGAAACATTATGATGCATTTCATATTCAGAGAACCAGTTGTGTGGATTTGTAATTTCTATGCAATGAAATGCAGAAAAGCAATTCCAAAAATAAACCAAAAAGTCAATATGACATCAAAATGTCTTTTAACTATTAACTTTCTTCAAACATGTTCCTGGTCTTATTGTGCATGATTCAGATCTTGTTATAAAAAAACAAAACACAAAAAAATTTCTTGATAATATTTCATCAAAATGTAATTACTTTTTAGGTTTCTAAAAATGACTTTCCTTTTCAAATGACATCACCAAGGCCACGTGGGTTATTGGGTGATTGTCATGAAATTAAGCATGAACCATGGCAGTGAGGATTTCTATATAAAAACACTTTACAATAAGGTTCCATTAGTTAATGTTAGTTTACAACATTAGTTAACATGAATTAACAATGAACAATACATTTACAGCATTTATTAATCTTTGTTACTGTTAATTTCAACATATAGTAATACATTTTTAAAAATCAAAAGTTGTTTACAGTATGCAGGGTTGGGAGGGTTACTTTTGAAATGTATTCCACTACAGATTATAGAATACCTGCTGAAATTATAATTTTTTTTTTTTTTTTTTAAGTATTCTGTTAGATTACTCAAGGTCTGTAACGTAATCTGAATACTTTTGGATTACTTCTTCAGCATGTTGATGTTATGACATAAATAAGTTAACAAGTACAGTACAGTAATCTGCAAGTACAGTAAGACACTATTACTATTAAAAATACATTCTCTTAAAAAAACAAATAAATAAATATGTATGCAGTGTTGCTTCTAAAACAAGAAAAAGCAAATTTATATTGTTTTACAGATTTTCAGATATTTTTACAGGAAATCAAAACAAAAATTATCATCAAGAATAAGATTTTTACAGTGTATTATTAGCCTAATTTCAAATGTCTTACTAAAGAAAAAAATATGATCTAACGTGGATTTTCATGAAAGAAAAAAATATATAATCGTGCCTGGCAACAGGTCCATGTAAAAAGGCTATAACAGCAATTTAGCTTAGCATAAAGCTAAATGCTCACATGACAATTTACACAAGGTTAACTATTTCTGCTGCTCCAAACTTGCTTCAAACCCCCACAGAGTGTACACAACCACATCTTCTGATCGCATTATTTATATGGGTAAATATTTTCCAACTGAATAACTAAATACTACATGAAACAAATAACAATAAAATGCAAATTAATATCTTCAGTAATCAAAATAATTTTTGAATATATCTGTATTCTGATTACCAATGATTGAAACTGAAACTGTATTAGAATATAGTTACTAATATTTTGTATGTTAAATACATAATCCTGTTACATGTATTCGTTACTCCCCAACCCTGACAGTATGTTAACATTAGTAAATGCACAATGAACTTGCATGAACTAACAATGAACAATTGTATTTTTATTAACTTACATTAACAAAGATTAATAAATGTTGTAAAAATATATTGTTCATTGTTAGTTCATGAGAACTAATGCATTAACTATGTTAACCAATGTAACCGGTAACACTTTACAATAAGGTTCCATTTGGTAACATTAGTTTATACATTTAATGCAAGTATTTATACTTGTACAGCATATATTTGTACAGCATTTATTACTATTTGTTAATGTTAGTTAATAAAAACACAATTGTTAATTTTTAGTTCACAGTGCATTCAGTAATTTTAACATGTACAACTTTTGATTATTAAAATGTATTACTATATGTTGAAATTAACATTAACCAAGATTAATAAATGCTGTAAAAGTATTGTTCATTGTTAGTTCATGTTAACTAATGTTAACAAATGAAACCTTATTGTAAAATGTTACTATGTAACCATATTGTAAAGTGTAATAAAATCGTTATTAAATTATATTCCTAAACACAATAGATATATATGTTCTCCAGTTTGATTATAAAGATTTAAAAAGGCTTTATGATTTAGTTTAAATGTTCATAGAATTTCTTGTTAACAGTATGTCCAAATTCAAAATTAGGACCATTTAATGCATTATACACAAAATAAACTATTTAATAGTTTATTAGTAAAAAATATAGGTTTTAAATAATGCATATTGAACCCAAGATCCAATAATAAATAAATAAAAATATATTTTTATATCTATATATTTTAATAAATATTTTAATCATCACTATCTGGATAATCAAATGAAAAAAAAAAACCTTGTGCCCATCAAGCCATTTTCTCTATACCGCAACACTTTTTGGCTGCCTTTTCAAAAAATACATTATTTCATGAATTAATAAATAGTGAAATAAAGAGTTACAGTGCATTCAGAAAGTATTCAAACCCCTTCATTTTTTTTTTCACATTTCGTTATTAAGTAGCCTTATGATAAATGCTTTAAAATATTTTTTTTTTCACATCAATCTACGGAGTGTAGATTACCCCATGAGCAAAAAAAAAAAAAAACAGTTTTTTTGATATCTTTGCAAATTTATTAAAAAGAGAAAACTGAAATATCACATTGACATAAGTATTCAGACCCTTAACTCAGTACTTAGTTGAAGCACCTTTGGCAGCGAGTACAGCCTCAAGTATTTTTGGGTATGATGCGACAAGCTTTGCATAACTGGATTTGGCGACTTTCTGCCATTTTTCTCTGCAGATCCTCTCAAGCTCTGTCAGGTTGGATGAGGACCATCGGAGGACAGCCATTTTCAGGTCTGTCCAGAGATTTTCGATTGGGTTCAAGTCTGGGCTCTGGCTGGGCCACTCAAGGACATTCACAGAGTTGTCCCTAAGCCACTCTTGTGTTGTCTTGGCTGTGTGCTTAGGGTCATTGTCCTGTTGGAGGGTGAACCTTCGGCCCAGTCTGAGGTCCTGAGCGCTCTGGACTAGGTTTTTATTAAGGATATCTCTGTATTTTGCTATGTTCAGTTTTCCTTCAACCCTGACCAGTCCCCCAGTCCCTGCTGCTGAAAAACACCCACACAGCATGATGCTACCACCACATTACTTCACCGCTGGGATGGTATTGTGCAGGTGATGAGTGGTGCCTGGTTTTCTCCAGACATGACACTTGGAATTGAGGCCAAACAGTTCAATCTTTGTTTCATCAGACCAGAGAATCTTGTTTCTCACAGTCTGTGAGTTCTTTAGGTGCTTTTTTTGCATGTCTTGCACTAGAGGCTTCCGTCTGGCCACTCTGCCATAAAGCCCAGATCGGTAGAGTGTTGCAGTGATGTTTGTCCTTCTGAAAGTTTCTTCCATCTCCACACATGATCTCTGGAGTTCAACCAGAGTGATCATTGGGTTCTTGGTCACCTCTCTTTCCAAGGCCCTTCTCCCCCGATTGCTCAGTTTGGGAAGAGTCCTGGTAGTTCCAAACTTCTTCCATTTACAAATTATGGAGGCCACTGTGCTCTTGGGAACCTTCAATGCAGCCAAAATATTTTTGTAGCCTTCCCCAGATCTGTGCCTCGACACAATCCTGTCTCTGAGCTCTGCAGGCAGTTCCTTTGACATCACGGCTTGGTTTTTGCTCTGATATGCATTTTCAGCTGTGAGACCTTATATAGACAGGTGTGTGCCTTTCCAAAACATGTCCAGTCAATAAAATTTGCCACAAGTGGACTCCAATCAAAGTGTAGAAACATCTCAAAGACGATCCAGAGAAATGGAATGCAGCTGAGCTAAGCAAAGAGTCTGAATACTTATATCAATGTGAATTTATTTATTTTATTTTTTTTAATACATTTGCAAAGTTATCAAAAATCTGGTTTTTGCTTTGTCATTATGGGGTATGGAGTGTAGATTGATGTGAAAAATAAAATAATTTAAAGCGTTTTAGCTTAAGGCTGCAAAATAACAAAATGTGAAAAAATGAAGTGGTCTGAATACTTTATGAATGCACTATATTTTGCCATGATGCATCATCAAAAGGAGAAGTTCTAACTTGAATGCCTGGATAATTTTCAGCTCACTTTTTTCACTAAAAATATTGTAGCAGTTTATGACACTTTTGAATTCTCATTATCACAACTGATGCAACATTTGTGTATATATATATATATAAAATCACATTTAATGGGTTACTTGAACTGTTTTTTTTTGTTTGTTTTTTTTTTTCATATGGGTGTAAAATTATTTTCTCTTTAAATTGGATCCTTAATTGTTATGACTGGGTTTGGGGCAAATAGGTCAATACATTTAGGATGGATGAATTGTGTTTTTGCTCTGCTCTACTTCCTGTTAGGTAACACAATGTTACTTCTTTGGTATAGTTGGCCACAATGCTCTCATGGAGTATTTTATGTCTATACTAAAACTATCCCAAGCAGAAAACTTTTTTCTTTTTTTTTTT
This sequence comes from Myxocyprinus asiaticus, assembly GCF_019703515.2. NCBI lineage: Eukaryota > Metazoa > Chordata > Actinopteri > Cypriniformes > Catostomidae > Myxocyprinus > Myxocyprinus asiaticus. The sequence goes on from NC_059361.1 coordinate 6,305,499, forward strand.
TTTTTCTTTTTTTGTCACATTCTGACCTTTGTTCATTGAATTTGACTGTGCACTGCGGATTGATAGAGCATGACAGACTATTGCTGAGCTGTAAACGTCAGGACCATCTCTTATAGATTGAACTGATTTTCGTTGATCCACATCTTTGTGTCATGGAGTACTTGTTTTTCAACATCCTTCGGAAGGAGCTTTCAGTGTTTGACTTTATATTTGATATTTTGCCTTTACATTTCCTATATGAAGAGTCAGATATTGTCTATGTTTGAGTTGTTTCTCTATTTGCTATGCTTTGCAATCTTATATTTAGCTCTTTCTTTTATATATACTTTACATTATAAATGTATTTGTATAATTAATTGTTTTATATTTTATAGATAATTTAGATAATTTAGATCTACTTTACCGCTACCCCTAAACGTTACCACTTTATACACAGTATATATAAGCGTAACAGGAAGATAAATGTACAGTGGCATTTATCTGCCTGTAACATTTTTTATTTAATTTTTTTTAAGAAATATTTAGGTTTAGGGGTGTGGTGGGATTAGTGGCTTAAAAATATATTGTATATTGTGACTATATTATTGTCACTGTAAATTTATGCCTGTTATGTTATTTTTACATTGCTGAAAAGTGAGTAGGGTAGGGTTAAGGAATATAAAATACTGAAAATGCAACTATACAAAAATATTTATAATATAAAGAATGTATAAATATGTTTGTTTCTAAAGCTTTAAATATGTAAATAAAATAAAAAAGTAACATATTAGATGCTTTCATTACGTCCATATTGTACCTTTCAGCATCTATCCAACTGATTAAAATTGTATGTTCAAATGTTACATATGAATATCTATGAATAATAATTCGATCAGGCTGGGAAAACAGCAGCCTGAACATTCTGCCTAACATCTGCTCTTCTGTTTCACAGAGGAAAGAAAGTCACAGAAGTTTGGTCTGAAATCAGGGTAATTATAATCAGTGTTGTGTAACGTTGCGGTCACACTTTATATTAGGAGGCCTTAACTACTATGTACTAACATTAAATAGATTCAAGACTATGCATTTACTGTGTATCTACATGTTGTTCTGCAAAACATGCACATTTGCTGCTACTGAGATTTAGATACGGATAGGTTTAGGAGTAAGGGTAGGGTTAGGGTTAGGGTTAGGATTAGGGGTTAGAGTTAGGTTTTGGGGTAAAGGTTGGGTTAGGGGTAAAGTTAACAGTGTAACTACAAGATAGCCCTAACCCTAACCCCTAACCCTGACCCCTAAACCTAACCCATGTAATTAAATGCAGGTACTTTAAATGTAATTACAATTAAGTAACATGTATGTATATAATAAGTACATTGTATCAATTGGTTAAGTACATAGTAGTTAAGGCCACCTAATATAAAGTGGGTCCACATTACTTTAAAAAGTAACTTGTTAGAATATTGCGTTACTCCTTAAAAAAAAAAGTAACTAAATTAATTAGAAAGTTACTATTTATGGAAATTAAAGCATTACATTTATTTTGCGTTATTTTTGCATTACTTTTTTCTCACCACCACTCTTCTGCTATGCTATGCATTCAATACAAATACAAGAGATAAAAAGATATATTACAGTTCATGCTAGATAGAGTACAACACTCTTGTCAAAACAACATACTAAACAAACAGATATTTAGAAAGTCTACAATCAGTAGGTCTTCACATCTTATTTATAATATAGACTCAATATCAGGAATATGCATGATTTGTTTTTCCATCGACATGACAGCCAACATGAATAATGAAGAATAATCACTGTCTTACCTAAAGCAGCAAAGTTCAACATCTGAACCTGCATCATATACTGTATGTCATCATACGCTGTGCCCATCGACAATGCCAGTGTCAACTTGAGATGTTTTTCAGAAGTCAGGATCAAATTCAGGATCAAATTAAGTGGGGAATGCCAACCTAAAATGTTCAAGGAATAAGTCTGATGAATCAATGAATATTTTTTCCACTTAAGTCATCTCAGTGCAAGCTTGTTTTGAGTTGATCCAGGGTGCGTACTGCAGACAGCCTACTGCAAACGTGCATGTTGATACAACTTGAATGGATTCGTATTTAATGCTACCAAAATATCTTAAAAACTTTGTTTCACGAATCAAAGTACTTGTTCATTATAGAACAAAAATGTAGAATATTTTAGGAAATTAAGACATTTTTGTCTGCGTACTTTTAACGCGTTACCCCCAACACTGCTTAGAATTACCTAGGACCTAATTATAATTTTTGGGTGCACTATCCTTTAATTTGTTGCCTTGCTTGGCATTGAATGTCACACAAAGGCTTTCAGCTGCTCATGTGACCTGTGTCTTTCAAAACATCAGGAAGTGACGTAATTCAGAGACATATGGTTGCACATCAACTCTGTCCTCTCTGGGGAGATTAAATGGTCTCTCAAATTTTCTCTCAAATGCATTTTTAAATGTCTTATTTTCTTTCAATGTCTATCTCAGCAGAGCTTCTGTGAGCACAGCCTCCAATGCAAACATCCTAATACCTCCTCTGCTGCTTCCATGGGCACGAGACAAGGGAATAAAGTACATGTTCCCATTCCGTACAGGTTCACCAAGATGTTCTTCAATCCAATTAGAGCAACCAAAGTCCTGCTTTTATTTTTTACTACTGGCTTCCGCAAATATGATGTGACAGATGCCTGGTCACTGCTGGAGTTTGTGCATGGGTAGAAAAAACATGAGTCAAGCAATTACTGTCACTTTGGAGGATGAATTAAACACAAAACCATATGCACTTCGAAGGTAGCTGCACACACAACCGCGTAAACTCAAGTCACTTTTGAATTTATTATCAAGGACAAATGCTTAAGGACAAGGATGCTTTCATGAAACTCATCCAAACAGGCCTTGTAGATAGAAAGGGTCATAGCTGACCTCTGGATGGAGCACATGGCATTTGTGTTAAAAATAGAAATATGTGCACTGTTTTGGGGACACCAAAAAACAGCAACAAATCACCACAATAGTACTGTACTGTATATAAATGGGTGAATGTCTCACAAATATGTCCACGTCACATTCCACTCCAAAATCAAAAAAAGTATGTTGCATAAAAATAAAGCCTATTTTAGAACTGTTATGAATTTTTTTTTTTTTTTTTTTTGCTTGTGACAATATTCTCACAGTATTTATGACTATTAAGTACCTCATATTTTCATTAATATATTACAAAACAACTCATTATCATTATTGTAAAAAGAAAAAAAAGAAAAAAAAACATTTAGCTATGTAATATATAATAATACTATAATAATAATAATAATTATTATTATTATTATTATCATTAAACACTCTAATGACATTACAAAAAAAGTAAAATGATCAAAAAAACAAATAACAAAAAAAAAAAAAATAAATAAACTATTAAGCGCCCCCAAATTCTCTACAATGGAAACGTGATAGCGCCTCCTGGTGGCCAATTATTTTCAAATTCTGCACAGACCTCTTGACCCAAGAGACAAATAGGCCTACCACGTTTCGTTCCGATCGGCCTTTCCTAACCCTAATAGTTGCTAAAATTTGATTTGTCCTCATGGTCCTTGATGGCACCTTGGGCAAAGACACTGCATGCAAAACTACAGGTCGATCGGACCAATGGCTCCTTAGTTAGAGACATTTTTAGGTTTTTAATTTTTATAGCACCACCAAATGGCAGAGAGGCGCATTTTTTTTGTGTGTGTGTGTGTGTCCTCAAAATTATTTCTCGAGATTTGTGAATATCTATAGATTTCTGCGTAAAAGTAGCCATTCGCACTTCTTGCGTTATAGCATTCCATTGAGACGATGAATCGAAAGTTCAAACTTTCTTGGATAATTATTGATATTGGGACTCTAGAGAATCTTTCTGCACTGGTTTGGTTCCAATCAGTGGAACGGCCTAGGGCTAGTTCACAAAAGTAGGTGTTGCGAAAAATCGCAAATTGCAAAAAAAAAGAAGAAAAAGCATGGAAATGAAATCGAAAATAGCCATTTTGTTCAGCTTGAGCCTACGATTATGGCCCAAAATGTGTTTGCCTTTGCTACAGTGCCACCTATAGGCCAATCAGGGCGAGATCATGTGCATGCGTACACAGCTGGAGTACTACCATTCCACAAAGTTTCATGTCTCTAGGCCTTACGGTTTGGTCTGCACGATCAGTTTTTCAGCAGAATAATAATAATAATAATAATAATAATAATAATAATAATACAAATCTTAGCAAATACAATAGGGTTTTAGCCTTCGGGCTTAAACCCCTAATAATAATAATAATAAAAGTATATAAATTGTAAAGTGTTTATACATCATGGTAGTACTTGTTGTAATGACTTTAATTTATGCTGATTTAAATAAAATCACTATTACATTTTTTAACTGTAAAATATTATTTATTAGTAATATTATAAGATTTATAATATTATATATATATATATATATATATATATATATATATATATATATATATATATATATATATGTTATATGGAATCAATAAAAACTTAAAAAAAAAAAAAAAAGGAGGCCACTCGATAACCCACAGAGAATAAATGTTCCACAGTATCTCTAAAACTGAATAAATCCACCCCAAGAACAATAGCTTGAACTGTGTTTGAAAGGCAATGGTTTTAAACAGGACGTCTTTTAAAAGGAATGACTCCAAATGGAACATTTTCAAACTATAGGAGCATTCTACTGATGTACTGACCTCCACAACGACCTCTCCCAGGATCTCTCAAAGTTGAAAAGCAAACTTTCTGAAAGCACTAGCATCACATGGGAGATGCCTATGGGGTTAGAACCTAATTTAAGGCAATTGCAGAAGGATTTGGGGAGACTAATGTTTTAAAGTCATCATAAACCAGTTTGCTTCTTCTAAATCAATTAGGACAAAGCAGAGAATAAGTTATCATATCTGAAAATGCACTTATATTGACAGTTGTCCAACTAAATTAAACTATCCAGGTCATAGGCAGCTCTATATAATATGTTTTAAAGTATGCACAGCGAAGGAATTTTAAGTGTTTGTTCTAGCATTATCATGAATTAGATGTAAAAATTTTTTTTTTTTTTTTTAAGAAAATAAGAGTGGTGCTTGCATGTGGAAAAGTTGCCACCACAATGACTGGGTCTTGGTGGTGGTTGCCAGGGCTTGATATGCAGTTGCATCTTGGGTCCACTCGATTTATGTCTATGGGAATTTTTTGCCAGGCTTATCATCAATCAGGCAAAAAAATAGTATGTCTGATTACTTAGAACAGTAAAAGCACATCTATCCTCAGCAAGCCGCATGCATTGAGGTATAATTCATGTCTGTAGCACAGATGTTACATTTTACATTTACATTTATTCATTTGGCAGACGCTTTTATCCAAAGCGACTTACAAAAGAGGAAAACATAAGCGAATCATCTTAAGAAGACAGTGGTATGAAAAGTGCCATATTACAAAGTTTCACTAGCATCAGAATAGTATTCAAAACAGAATAATGTGCAACATTTTTTTTTAATGACTGGTTAAGTGCTCATGGAAAAGATGTGTTTTTAGTCGTTTTTTGAAGACAGAAAGTGAGTCAGCTTCACGGATGGAGTTGGGATGGTCGTTCCACCAACATGGTATGATGAAGCTGAAAGTCCGGGAAAGTGTTTTGGTGCCTTTTTGTGTTGGTACAACATGGCGACGTTCCATAGCTGACCGCAGGCTTCTAGTGGGCGCGTAGCTCTGCATAAATGATTTTAGGTATGCTGGAGCAGACCCAGTGACTGTTCTGTATGCCAGCATCAGAGCCTTGAATTTGATACGTGCATCAACCGGCAGCCAGTGGAGAGAGACAAGGAGTGGCGTAACGTGCTCCCTTTGGTTCTTAAAAGACCAGACGTGCTGCTGCATTCTAGATCATTTGCCGGGGTCTAATTGCACATGCAGGGAGGCATGCAATGAGAGCGTTACAGTAGTCCAGTCTAGTTATGATAAGTGACCGGACAAGCAGTTGTGTGGCATGTTCAGTGAGGAAGGGTCTTATCTTCCTGATATTGTAAAGTATAAATCTACATGATCTTGTGGTCTTTGAGATGTGGTCTGTGAAATTTAGTCTGTTGTTGATGGTTACCCCTAGATTTCTGACTGATTTGGAAGGCGTTACTGTAGTTGCACCCAGCTGCACGGTGATGTTGTGTTCAACAGCAGGGTTGGCTGGAAAGACAAGGAGTTCAGTCTTGGCTGGGTTGCGTTGCAGGTGGTGTTGCGTGTCATCAGCGTAGCAGTGGTAAGAGATACCATGTGCCTGAATGATGGGTCCCAGTGATGTTGTGTATATAGAGAAGAGAAGTGGCCCAAGCACTGATCCCTGAGGTACCCCAGTAAGTAGCTGATGTGGCTTGGATACCTCACCTCTCCAGGCTACCTTGAAGGACCTACCTGAGAGATAGGAGTTAAACCAGTCAAGCACAGTTCCTGTGATGCCCAGCGAGGAGACAGTAGAGAGTAAGATCTGATGGTTGACTGTGTCAAAGGCTGCAGAAAGGTCCAGCAGAATCAGGACGGATGATCTGGATTCAGCTTTCGCCTGTCTCAGCGACTCAGTGACAGACAGCAGGGCAGTCTCGGTGGAGTGTCCACTTTTGAAGCCTGACTGATTGTCATCCAGCAGCTTGTTCTGCGAGAGATAGGCAGAGATTTGATTGAAAACTGCCCTTTCAAGTGTTTTTGCCATGAATGGGATGAGAGACTGGTCTGTAGTGTTCTATTTGTGTGGGGTTAAGTGCGGGTTTCTTCAGCAGCGGGGTTACTCAAGCCTGCTTAAATGTAGTGGGAAAAGTGCCTGTAAGTAGAGATGTGTTAATTATGTGTGTGAGTGCAGGTAGGATGGATGGAGAAATGGCCTGGAGAAGGTGAGAAAGAATGGGGTCAAGGGAACAGGTGGTGGGGTGGTTGGAGAGGAGGAGTTTAGAGACCTCAGTGTCAGTCAGAGGAGAGAACAGAGACAGAAGAGTTGCATATAGGAGACAGGTGTTTGACAGGGTGTGGTGCTGAGAATGTATTGCTGATGGTTGTAACCTTATTAGTAAAAAATGTGGTGAAGACATCTGCTGTCAGTGATGTGTCAGTTGGTGGAGGGGGAGGGCAGAGAAGTGTGTTGAATGTTCTAAACAAGCTGCGAGTGTCTGTGGTGCTGTTGATCTTGTTCTGGTAATAAGAGGTTTTTGCAGATTTAATGTTATCTGAAAACGTTGCAAGCAGAGACATATATTTACCTAGATCTGCTGGATCTTTAGATTTCTGCTATCTCCTCTCAGCTGCCCTGAGGTCAGTCCGATGTTCATGAAGGACGTCAGACAGCCAGGGGCTGGGTGGTGTAGCACGTGCTGGCCTAGAGGAGATAGGACAGATGTTGTCTAGACAGGTTGTTAAAGTAGAGCTTAGTGTCTGTGGCAGTGTTTACATCAAGCGTGGTAAATACATTTAGTGTGGGAAGAGAGGTAGAGACAACAGTGGAAAGGCGTGAGGGTGAAAGAGAATGGAGGTTACGGCGAAAGGAAACCAAAGGTGGAGACTGTTTTAATGTAGATGGGAGGGTCATGTTGAATTGAACAAAGTAGTGATCAGAGACATGTAGAGTAACAAGAATATTTGAGTTGGTACAGTTATGTGTAAAAATGAGGTCCAGCTGGTTGCCCTATCTGTGAGTTGCTGTGGTGTGTAGTCTTTCCAAGTCAAATGAGGCCAGGAGAGTATTCATTTCAGTGGCCTGGGGCTTGTCTTTATGTATGCTGAAATCACCAAGAACCACAAGTGGCCTACCATCCTCCGGCAAGGAGGACAGCAGGACATCCAACTCCTCAAGAAAGTTTGTCAGCTGACCTGGAGGGCGATAGATGACAACAACATGTATTTTTGTGGGTTGCATTGTAGTAATAGCATGGAATTCAAAACTAGTATTGTTACATAGTGAAGAATGTGATGAAAAAGTCCAGTTGTTATGAATGAGCAAACCTGTTCCCCCACCCCTACCGGTGTGTCGAGGGGTGTGAGAGAAGGAGAAGTTGTTGGAGAGAGCAGCAGGTGTTGCTGTGTCCTCTGGACGTATCCATGTTTCTGTCAGTTCCAGGATGCTGAGGGTGGACTGCGTGGCAAAGGCTGGAATGAAGTCAGCTTTGTTCACAGCTGACTGGCAGTTCCAGAGTCCACTGAGAAAGAGAGCGGAGCAGGTGCTGAAGTGCAAAGTGGCCATAGGTTGTGTGGGTTGTGTTTGGTCTTGTAAACGGTCTGTAACAGATAACAGGGATGTGCTTGAAGGCATGTGTTATTCGTGAAGTAGACATGTTAGTATATAGAAGGAAAATAAGAAAAGAGATGCAATAACAAGATACTTAAGTGCTATGGTGAGTGGCGCCTTGTCGGTGTCCTTGCTCAGTGGACTCGCACAGGTAGACTCGCTGGTCTTTACACAAGTAGGTCTTCGCGTGAGGAGGGCTTTACACGAGGGCTACCACTTCCGCTTCTGCGTCAGCATTCAAGTCAAATATATACACGATGATAACGAGCCGTTCAATTAAAAAAGCAGGACATGCCTTAATGCTACTTAGCACAACAAAGCTAGTCACGTGGTCAACCGAAACTGAAACTAAGGGTTGCGCGAGGTGACAAGCGCGGGAACAAACGTGACTTCCATACACCGCAAATAAATTATGCTGCACTTTAGCAATAAATAATACTCTAAAACAAGTGAAGCACTGTTTATAGAAACTAAAAACCACGATAGTTTTACACACTGGACAACCAACGCTAAATCTAGCAGTGAATACCCTGGAACAAGTCAAAACAATATAGCATACACACAAAACAAACCAAGTTTAAGCGACACGAGTTCAAGACAGTAAACAAACAGCACAAGTCTTGCAATGAATAGCACTCTACAACAAAGTAAAACAATGAAATAAACACACTTACACGCAACTGCAGACTCCTGTAGATAGATCGCTTCTCCTTGTGTTGTGGGACAAGCAATACTTAGGGTTAGGGATTCAAACAAACCCCTAACCCCTAAGTTTGAGCAATAGTTATCGTGGTGTTTGCCTCAACAAACATAATTAATAATGATTTAGTAGTAGCAGCACTGCTAAACTTACTGTGTTTGCCTTTAAGCACTCATCGTAATATTTAGACTTTTTTGTGTACTGTACATTCCATTAACAAATTGATTCTGACAATCAATCCATCGGTCAAAAGGTTAATAAAGATGTGGCATGTTTCTTCAGCAATTCTACACTATGGAGGACCAAATTGCTTCAAATGAACTAATTAAACAATAAATAAAAAAATAAAAATAAAAAAATAAAAACATTTTAATTATATACTGTATATATATACTGGCAGCCAAAAGTTTGGAATAATGTTCAGATTTTGATCTTATGGAAAGAAATTGGTACTTTTATTCACCAAAGTGACATTCAACAGATCACAATGTATAATCAGGACATTAATAACGTGAAAAATTACTATTACAATTTGAAAAAAATTTCAGAACTTCTAAAACTACTTCAAAGGGTTCTCATCAAAAAAATCCTCCATGTGCAGCAATGACAGCTTTGTAGATCCTTGGCATTCTAGCTGTCAGTTTGTCCAGATACTCAGGTGACATTTCACCCCACGCTTCCTGTAGCACTTGCCATAGATGTGGCTGTCTTGTCTGGCACTTCTCACGCAACTTACAGTCTAGCTGATCCCACAAAAGCTCAATGGGGTTAAGATCCATAACACTCTTTTCCAGTTATCTGTCGTCCAATATCTGTGTTTCTTTGCCCACTCTAACCTTTTCTTTTTGTTTTTCTGTTTCAAAAGTGGCTTTTTCTTTGCAATTCTTCCCATAAGGCCTGAACCCCTGAGTCTTCTCTTTACTGTTGTACATGAAACGATGAAGCTGTCAGCTGAGGACATGTGAGGCGTCTATTTCTCAAACTAGAGACTCTGAGGTACTTATCCTCTTGTTTAGTTGTACATCTGGGCCTTCCACATCTCTTTCTGTCCTTGTTAGAGCCAGTTGTCCTTTGTCTTAGAAGGCAATTTCAAACATTGAATAGCCTTCATTCCTCAAAACAATGATTGACTGACGAGTTTCTAGAGAAAGCTGTTTCTTTTTTGCCATTTTTGACATAATATTGACATTAAGACATGCCAGTCTATTGCATACTGTGGCAATTAAAAAACAAACACAAAGACAATGTTAAGCTTCATTTAAGGAACCAAATAGCTTTCAACTGTATTTGATATAATGGCAAGTGATTTTCTAGTACCAAATTAGCCATATAGCATGATTACTCAAGGATAAGGTGTTGTAGTGATGGCTGCTCTGATGGAAGGGGCCTGTCTAGATTTGATCAAAAATGACTTTTTTCAAATAGTGATGGTGCTGTTTTTTACATCAGTAATGTCCTGACTATACTTTGTGATCTACTGAATGCCACTTTAGTGAATTAAAGTACCAATTTCTAAAACAGCTAAATCTGTACATCGCTGTCCTTTTCTGCATATTGCTGCCCCCTTCGGCATATCGCGGCGCCGGTTTGTGGCCTGTACTGCATAACGCGGCGACCCATTACATCTTATCGCAGCCCATTCGGCCCCGTTTCGCGGCTGGCATTTCGGGAATAGTCCCGGTTCTCCCAATGGCCAGTCCGCCCCTGTATATATACTGTATATATACAGGGTTGGGAGGGTTACTTTTTAAATATATTCCACTACAGATTACAGAATACATGCTGTAAAATGTAATTTGTAACATATTCTGTTAGATTACTCATGGTCAGTAACGTATTCTAAATACTTTGGATTACTTCTTCAGCACTGGTAGATTTTTTCACTTGTTTTGACTATAAAAACTCTGCCAGTACAGTAAGACAAAATACACATGTTAAAAATAAATTCTCTGAAAACCCTAAATATCTTATGCACTTTTGTTTAAGATAAATCAAATTGATCTTGTTTTAAGGATTTTTAGATATTTTTACAGGAAAACAATACAAAAATTATCATCAAGAATATGATTTTTGCCCTAATATCAAAGGTTTTACTAGAAAAAAAGAAATTATGATCCAACAAGAATTTTCTTGATAAAAAATATGATTGTGTCTGGTAACATGTGCATGTAAAATGTCTAGAAACAGCATTTTAGCTTAGCGTAAAGCTGACAATTTACACAAGGTTTATTTCTATTTCTTCTGCTCCAAACTTACTGCAAACTTACTTCTCTGTCTGCTCGTATGACTGTAACATATTTCTCCTGAGGTTACCTGTGGGTTTTTCTTTGTATCCCGAACAATTCTTCTGGCAGTTGTGGCTGAAATCTTTACTGGTCTACCTGACCTTGGCTTGGTATCAAGAGATCCCAGAATTTTCCACTTCTTAATAAGTGATTGAACAATACTGACTGGCATTTTCAAGGCTTTGGATATCTTTTTATATCCTTTTCCATCTTTATAAAGTTCCATTACCTTGTTACGCAGGTCTTTTGACAGTTCTTTTCTGCTCCCCATGGCTCAGTATCTAGCCTGCTCAGTGCATCCATGTGAGAGATAACAAACTCATTGACTATTTATACACAGACACTAACTGAAATTTAAAAAGCCACAGGTGTGGGAAATTAACCTTTAATTGCCATTTAAACCTGTGTGTGTCACCTTGTGTGTCTGTAACAAGGCCAAACATTCAAGGGTATGTAAACTTTTGATCAGGGCCATTTGGGTGATTTCTGTTATCATTATGATTTAAAAAGAGCCAAACAACTATGTGATAATAAATGGCTTCATATGATCACTATCCTTAAATAAAAGACAGTTTTTTTGCATGATCAGTCATATTTTCAAAATCAATGCCAAAATTTCTGCCAGGGTATGCAAACTTTTGAGCATATATATACATGATATATATATATATATATATATATATATATATATATATATATATATATATAATATTGCATTAAAAAAAACTGAATCTATGTACTGATTACCATTGTCCCATGTCTACCAAACATTTTGAGTGGTTCAAACATCATCTGCAGCCTAGAACCGAACCGAAGTTTTGACCAGGTGTTAGGAGCGAATGCACTCCTGCATAGGCTGCATAGGCACACAAGCATTATTTTTTTATTTTTTTATTTTTGTGATAGAAGAAACAAGTGCACACAGAACATTACAGTGAGACACAGAATATAAAACAAGGTAAGATTATAAATAGACATACAAATAATAGGACATATAACATAGAATGGCATATGTACATGTGCAAGTGGTAATATATTTGCAAGATAGGGGTATGTACAGTTATTGAATTAAATATGTGAATTTACATATGTACATGAGATATTTATTTACATTATTGCACTATGGGGGAGTCCTGAAGGCAGTTTAATTGTTCACGTAAAGAAAATCAAAGCACTACCCCCAGTGGCCGAAGCTGGAAGTGTTTTTGAACGTATGGCCTTGTGTAAGCTCCAGTTTTCTGGTGAAATGTCCACAGAGTGGTGCCAAAAGAGAGTTGTATTTTTATTTGTAAATGGTGTATTATAGTCAACATGACTGTATATTTTACTGACCCTACCCTCTAACCCTAGCCCCAACCCTAAACCTAACCATCAGTGGAATATAATTTTTATTTTAGAGTGAAAATGCAACCTCCGAATCATGCTCATCATTGTTTATGTGAACATGATTACTTCCTGGTTTCCAAGGGACCAGAACCCTTGTCTCAGAAGAGCTAGATGGAAATGTGATTGTGCTCGAATTGATGCAAAAATATCTGATGGAGGATGGCGCTTGTCAGTAATCTGGCAGAATGGGGTTGATTTCAAGGTGCATGAACTTTTTGAAGCAGCATGTCGATTTCATGTGTGATCATTTTGACCAAATAATTTATAATTTAACATTTTGTATATGCTAGAAGTTTATTTGTTAACTTTATGAGTACACTATAATTTACTGTAGATGGCTTCAGAGCTTACAAACATGCACTAAAAGCCACAAAACTCCAATTTTGATTTCATGGGGTTTTGAAATGTGATTGCCTTTTACTGCCTAAGGATAGGTGTCCGTACATTTACATTAAGATGAGATGCAAGTGCCCCGCTGTCACACTGACAGCCCTGAGAACAGCCTCATCAAGACTCATCAGTCCTGCAACCATTGATCACGAATCAATCAGATGAGCTGACATGTGCCAAGGTGTGGTGATCAGGGTGTATGCTTTCAACACTAGAGGAATGTGCATGAGTATGTGAGAAGAAAACACAGAAAATGTCTACACGATCTTGAACAGACTACCATTCCTGCTTAGCGTAATCCATACTTTCCCATACTGTAGATAGCTTGTGCATATATTTCCTTCTGGTCCTTTCTGAATCAAGCTTGGATTTATGATCAAAGTGATAAATGACAAGCATCATGAAATGTAAAATTGTTTGCCTTGGATGTGATTTTGGAAAGAGATCAGAGAATGTCCTCTCTCTTCATCTGTAAAGCAGCCAGACTCAGTGCACAGGCTGTATCTCCAGTTAACATCCAGCTGTGTGTGCATATCAGCTTGTTCTTTGAAAATGAGGTTTGTTAGGAAAACAATGCTGTACCAAAAAAGCACCAATCCTATGGATAGTTGTTATGTATAGTGGCCCAATTTGTTATTTTTATTTATTTATTTTTGCACACTTAAGTCAAATAAAAAAATGGATCTCAGCTTTCTAATGACACCTAGATTGAGCTTCTAGTCCACTCAGAGGCCGAGATATTCGATGAAACAATGGGGTGGTGCATGAACCGAAAATTAGACTGAATGTCTATGGACGAGCACATCTGCAAGGGTTAAAATGCGTTACAGCACCATCAACATTTCAGATCGGCATTTTGTGATGGAAGGTGATAGAGAATTTTTTTTTTTTTTTGTAGTAGTAGTAGGTACTTGTTGCTATCTAGTGAAATGAAATCAGTCTATTTGGAGGGAGATGGAGTGAACAGAACCAGAATTGCGTGCTTACAAATTTAGGACAAAAAAGTTTGTTTGTTTTTGTTAGTTTGTTTTTTTCAATCTGAAAAATCTGGGGGTCTGAAAAAATAGCAGGCGGCAGCCCAAAATGCACCAGAGTTGAAGATGTGTTTTCTTTCAAAGCTGTACAGTATAAGGGTATTTCTTTAACTTCAGGCCATTTCATGTCACGGGGGTTGATTTTATTTTATTTATTTATTTATTTTATTAAAACTAACAGATTTAAAGGTCACATTAAAATTGACTTGGAAACTTTTTACCCAGCTTTCATAATTTTTTTTTTTTACTTTTCAAATGTCTTTATGTATAGATTTAATTGGTTAATCCTTGTCCCAGACCCAGAATTTCAATATGAATCAATAAAAATCCATTATAAAAATATAAATTATTACATGTTTAAAACTATGATAATCTAAACAAAGAGTGAAATAAACATAAACCAATTCATTATTTATTGTGTGAAAATTATTTCTATACATTTTTCAAAAATTACAACTGTCCCACAGTTGTGGCATAATTTCCACCTCACCAGACAATTTTGCCCCTAAAAGCTTTCTCAAAAGTTAGTGTACTTGTTATCCAAGTGATGAGCAGCTTTAGATGAAATATAAGAAATGTGATGTTGGAAGAAACAAAGAAAATTCAAGGTAAATATCACATTTGTACTGGGCGCTGTTTCAAGCTGTAATTTTGGGAAAGTATGTAAAATGTGTGAGAAATTATTTAAAGGTGCTATATGTAATATTTTTACTGTACTAAATCATAAAATTACCATAATATGTCATTAGAGAATTAGGAAACATGCTAAGTTAAAATACTGGCTTCTCTGATAACAACGCTACAGCCAGTATATTCTACATTGAAGTTTCCATTCTGGGCCAGAATTTCTGTTTGTGTTTTGGCCTGTGTGAATCCCGCCCACTGCCCACTCACCAATAGTATTTCAACACCGCCAGGCTGCCAGATTTGAACAAGTTTGCAGGCAAACAACACTGCGTGCTGCAGCCATGGAAGCCAGCAAACTAACTGGATCAGAGATAACACATTCCACCCGACCTAAAAAGCCTCGCCATCCGTCTAAATACCACCATGACCAAAGGCGTAGTAAAACATCGATAAATATTAGAGATGCCTTTGGAAGATGGTGTCAGTTTAAAGCACAGAAATCCTTTAAAACGGATGCTGAGTTGGCTAATTTGCATGTCAACATTCTGGCAACCTGCATGAACTTCGAGTCTGGGGCGGGGCAGACAACTCTCCAATATTTTGAATTTGGACTGCAGTACCTATTTCAAATGCTTGTTGTCAATCTTACATATAGCACGTTTAATTGTGTGTATTTAAGTTACATAAAATGCTAGCTATGAAATTAGTCTTAGCAAGAAAAAGGAGTCTTTATTTGCTGGAAATGACACTGTGATGGTAAAAAAAATACAAAAATCTCCTTTGATGCACGTACATTCACTGTTGGACATTGTTAGAAGACAAATTAAATAAACTAGTGAGAGTCTGAAAAACAAGTTTATGCAAGTTTACTTTAGAAGCCCACGAGGATTAAATGTGCCAGAAGTTGAAGAAACACCCATATATATTCAAATAAATCAAGACTTTTATGGTGCTTTTTGTTCTTTTTGGAGCTTGACAGTCCCTTTTCCCTATACAGTACGTTTTTGTTCTAAGAAAAAATCATTTTGTTTTCCACAGAAGAAAGAAAGTCATGAGGGTGAGCAAATGATGAGTTAATGTTAATTTTTGGGTAAACTATCATTGTAAGTATAGTAGATATGATCAAAATAGCCAAAGTAGAAGGAAAGAAAGACAGAGAGTTTGGTTAAATGCAAAGTTTGTCCCCTCCATAGTATTCTTTGGGTGTATTATCCACCAGTGCAGAGTGATTGATTTCCATCTTAATCAAACTGGGCAAACAAGGGCTCGGATGCACAGCACGGAGACCCAGGAGAGGACACATGGAGAAAAGGATGGAATGAAATGAGAGAGGAAGAGCAATGAAGCGAAAGTAAATGAGACAGAGCATGCAGTAATGTTTGAAAGGTACTGATGTAATTCAATCTCACCTGTCACTCAGTAATGCAGTTATGAGCTCCTACAAAGAAATACATAGGACACTTGAAGCTTAAACATGTAAACTAGTGGCTGCTGTCACAGCAGTGAACATGCATTTGTAAAACTGGGGCTTGTCACACCTGTGGATATTTCTAAAAATAGGTTTAGTTTTGAAAGTCCATTTCTGTATAGGCCTCAAAGTAACGTTTTAGTACCTTTAAGTTTTGGCTACAAAAATAAAAACAAGCAGAAAAACCGATACTGTTCATAGTACTGTTGGTCATCAAAGACTGCAGATCTTGCAATATAACTAAAGTATATATATCAAACATAAAACATCACTTAAACACTAATATTGAGTTTTTATAGCTTACAGATATTGGGCAGCATTTACAGTCAACCAATTCCATTTTTTATTTATTTGTTTGGAATTGTTTCGCATCCGATTTTGGCCACTTTTACATGTGGTTCTAAATCCGATACATATGCGATATCTTGTATCCTATCCTTGTATTACTGACATTAATATCCGCTGGAACTATTTAAAAATTTGTTTTATAGAAAACACACCAAAAATGAAAAGTAATAAGACCAAACTAAAATGTTTTATATACTTTCTGAAAATACCAACTTTGTTTTATTTTTATAGCTACAAAACTTAAATATGTTTTTAATGCAAAATAAAACCAGACCAAACTGAAACATATAGGTGTTTATATAGGGGTAACTATAACTTTATATAGGTGTTAAAATAATGTAATCTCAACATTTGACTATGATGTTTAAAAAAAAATCATGAAAATACCAAAATACAAGTAGGCCACATCACAAAGTTTGTGGATTTTTTTTTTGTCTGTTTTTAAAACAACTTTGTAAAAAAAAAAAAAAAAAAAATGGCACTGGTAAAAAGCCATATATATATATATATATATATATATATATATATATATATATATATATATATATATATATATATATATAATGTAACAGTGTTCAAAATTACTGTTAAATTCATGCTAAGATTGGGGCATCTCACCATTGGTTGTTGCGGCAGCATATTTGCATGTATTTGCATAGTTTACATAGCGGGGTGGCGCTACGTGATCCACAGCAGAGCCTCAGATCTCTTGCTGTTGGTAAGTTGTTCTGATGATTGCACTGTTATAAAAATGAGTTATGTTCGTCTGCAGACACAAGTTCAATGTATAAGTCACATAAGAATGTATCTGATTCATCTGTTATCATTCTGATCCTGTCAGTCGGGTCAAATGTGTAATAGTTGCAGAGATAAAACCGAGACTGTGAATGTGTGTAATTAACTTGCTTGTGAAATGAAAGTCTGTTTATATTATTTTATAGATGATTGAGCAACATTGAGCCACTGTATTTTACCAGCCTTTGGTTGTTTGTTCAAGGTATGTGTTTTTATGAAGTTGTATAGATGTTCTGTGTTAGAAATTCCAAATTTAATCGAGATGGAGCACATGTAGTTTGCTCACACGTGCTGTGCTGCATGACTGCATCATCACAGTCACAGGGTTGTATTTTCCTCCTTTTCTATATTCCTTGTATACAAATATTACATATAAAATGATGGTCATTCACTGTGTTTTGAGGCCTTGTATTAGAAAGTGTTTCTATATTGCTATAATATTAATG
The DNA here is from genome assembly GCF_019703515.2 of Myxocyprinus asiaticus. Classification (NCBI taxonomy): domain Eukaryota; kingdom Metazoa; phylum Chordata; class Actinopteri; order Cypriniformes; family Catostomidae; genus Myxocyprinus; species Myxocyprinus asiaticus. Next base: position 6,323,290 of record NC_059361.1, read on the forward strand.
AGGAAATGAAAGACGCACATTTTTGTATTTTATTTTGAAATGCTTATTTTATTTGTGTATTTCTGACCACTATATGTTCACTATCAAAGTGCAAAGCTGTGTGATGAGGAGCAGAGCCTCATATCTCTTGCTGTTGATGACTGAGCAACATTGAGCCACTTACAAGCCTTTGGTTGTTTGTCCCAGGTCCAATAAAAGAGAAAGCCTTGAGTGACCGCCTCCAGCAGAATCCACCTTCTCTCAGAGTGATTCCTTACACACAGGCCCAGTCACATTGGTGCCGTGACTCGTTGGTTCTTCAATCAAGATGGTTCCTGAAGCGGCCAAGGGTTCATCTTGAAGTTTTCACTTGGAGTCAGGTGGACGTATGATTTGGCTCAGAGACTGCAGTCATTTTTAATAGACTTTATTCACTTAGTGGCTGCACTTGAGTACTCTTGAAATATTTGCTACAGTTTTTCTTGATTCATTGTGTTTACTCTCTACATGTACTGATATTCGCTATGAGTAGTTCTGATGATCATTACACTCCGTTCTGTGGGGGTAGAGTAAGGGGATGGGGTTTATTGAAAGTGCCAAAGTCATTACAGTTCAGTGGGTCTGATAAACAGGGTGATACTTGTGTCTTATAAGATAGACAGACTTCTGATGCAAATCCATTAGGTTGTGGGGTCCCTTCTAAGTGCCATGATTCAGATGCTTCACTAGGGCAGCAGGGCATGCTTTCGTCTACTCCATACCCAAACACACACCCACCTGATGTAATTACTGCAATGGCTGACATAGTCAAGTCAGGTCAGTAAGCAAATTGCTTATAGTATAGTCACCAGACTCAGTCCAACACATTCAGTAGATGTGCATTCAGTAGGTAGCTCTCCAAAAATGTGACGGCAGATGGGACGACTTCACAAGTGTTGGACTTGATACAAAAACAGCTGTCCTTTTTCCAGAAATGTGAAAGAACCTCCTTGCTTCAGAGGTGAAAACTCTGACACTGTAGACTTAAGAGAATGGATAGATATCATGAAAGATTACATAAAGCGAAGTAAACTAAAAAAAGAGCAACAAGCAGAGGAGATTTTGATTCATCTGAGAGGCAGGGCAAAAGATGTAGTCAAGTTTGGCATAAGGAACAGTGACATTGACATTGTGCATACCCCTGATGCAATCTTTGACATACTTAGGAAACACTTTGAAGGTGCACCTTGCTCCCCTCTCCCATTAGCTGATTTTTATACCACTTTACCCAGACCTGACGAGGATGCCTACGAGTACTGGCTCAGACTAAACCATGCAGTTGTTGCTGCCGAACGTTTGAAAGAACAGGGTAAAGTACTGGATTGCCCAGAAACAGAAGTGACCTATATGTTCATTAGACACTGCCCATGCAAAGAGCTTGCCATTACTTTTCGATCTAAAACAATTGATGCATGGTCTGTGTGGGAAGTTCAAGATATTTTTAATGAATATCACTCAGAGACAAGTCTAGCATCTGCGGCAAAAAGTGTGACTCCTAATAAAATATCTGTGAACAGAACTGAAGTGGAATTGTCGACAGCAGCACTTCCAACCACTTCTGATGTCCAGCAATCCAGAGCTTTAGAGGCTTCTGCATTAGAGCGAGTTATGGGCTTGTTGGGAAAATTCCTATTAAAAGGGTCGGCCTTTCGAGAATTAAGCCCATGCACACAGTCTAAAGCAAAGCTACCTCGAATAAAAGGCCTAAATGATTTGCCATGTCCTGTCTGTCCCGGACCTGATCGTTCTGGTCTCACACATTGCCGTGACAAAAAGTTGTGTTTCTAGTGTCACTCTCCTGACCATTCCCGCTCTGATTGTCCTGAGAGGGTGAAATCCCAGCTTCTCAGTGGCTGGGAAACTAGGAGGTCTGCTCTCAGGGGAGGACAGTGTAGATCGTGAGTACATTCCTCCCAACCAGTGTTGTATGGATGATGTATTTTCCAAAATACACACAGGTTGCAGAGAACTGATAGTCTGTTTTGTGCACTGGCCACAGTGTGGGGTGACCTTCAATTGAGAGCTATGGTTGATAGCAGCTCCATGGCATGCACAATAAGTAAATCTGCTGAGCAATGCTTGTTGCAGCCTGACTTACAAAAGTTTCCTGCCAATGATGTTGTCATAATTGGGTGTGGTGGACAACGTGTCATCCCAAAACTGATGTATGAACTCAAGCTCTCAGTTTATGCTTGCAAAATGATCATTCCAGTATTAGTCGTTCCAGGCCAAACTGATGATTTGATTCTAGGAACCAATGCTATCAAGTGGCTGATTCAAAAGATGAAAGAAACTGATGGTTACTGGAGACTTGTATCTAGCCCAATTAACTCATAGGATATCGAGAGCCGCCAATTTTTGTCTCTTCTTTCAAATGTGGAACGATGGAAGGGAGAAGACTTGCCTGAGAAAGTAGGCACAGCTAAAATGAGGGAGAGAATAACTCTGGAACCGCATCATAAGCATCTCACTTAGGCTCAGCTTACCGAGTCAATAGCCATTTCTGTGGGTAGTACAGTCATCATTGAGCCAACCCACTGTAAATGCCGTCCAAAGAATGTGATTATAGGGAGAGTGATCACACCTATGTGGGGCAATAGATGGGTGCCATTCAAATTAATGAATCCCACAGACAAATCAATTGTTCTTAAGAAGAACACAAAAATTGTGGATGTTTTCACTTGCATAGCTGTAGAGTTGTCTACACCCAAGCCCCTGAAGAGTAATGTTCAGTGTGCTGCAAGTCCAGCGAGTTGTGTGCCGACCAGTGATGAAAGGAGAAATGTGCTGAATGTATTAGGATTGCAGGATCTGGATGCCTGTGAAGTGTCAGAGGAGTGGAGGGACAAACTTGTGGATCTCATTGAGAAGTACGAGTCGACCTTTACCCGTGGTAGAATGGACTGTGGGGAAGCCACCGACTTTGCCCACAAAATCCACCTGGCGGACGTGAAGCCGTTTCGGTTCCCTTATCATCATGTAGCCCCCTGCCACTATGATAAGCTGCGCACTGTCTTAAAAGTCATGGAAGAAAAAGGCATTATACGGAAGTCTTGGAGTATGCATCTCCGCTAGTTTTAGTGTGGAAAAAAATGGAGACCTTCATATTTGCACAGATTTTAGATGGCTAATTGCAAAAACAGTCAAGGATGCACATCCACTACCACACCAGACGGACGCACTCCCAGCCCTGGGGGGTAATGCGTTTTTCTCAACAATGGACTTGACATCGGGCTTTTACAATGTTCCCTTGTACAAGAAGCACAAGAAGTATACGGGATTCTCATATCCATTTGGGCTCCATGAATACAATCGCTTACCGCAGGGTTTGATGAATAGCCCTGCAAACTTTATGAGAATGATGATGTCAATTTTTGGGGATAAGAACTTTTACAAGCCTTCTGTGCTACCTAGACAATCTGATGGTTTTCGCGCCCAGCAAGAAGGTGGCTCTTGAATGACTAGAAATGGTTTTCTCATACCTGTCTAACCACAATCTCAAGTTGGCACCCATGAATTGCCAGGTTCTTGGGGCACATTTTCTCTGAGAATGGTGTTCAAACAGACCCAGAAAAGGTTAGGGCGATCAATGACATCCAGACTGTTGATCTTATGGAAGCTGATGGTATGACCCCATCTCAGAAAAAATCAGATCTTTCCTGGGTATGATTATGTACTATCAACATTTCATAGAGGACTGTTCCGCCAAAGCAAAACCATTGTTCAATCTTCTGTCTGAACAGCCTCAGTACAGAGCTCAGAGGGGCGGAAACCTAAAAAGAAGTCAACAAATTTGATAAAATTTTCTACTGAGAATTGGACATCTGAGTGTCAGACTGCTTTCGAAACTCTAAAACAGGACCTTCTTCACAGTGTCAATCTGGCACATCCAGATTTTACTCAGCCATTTATTCTTGCTGTCGATACTTCATTTGATGGAATAGGAGCAGTGCTCTCTCAAGTACCTCCTGGAGAAAAAATTGCTTGACCTGTCGCTTTTGCGAGCAAAACATTTTAAAAATCTCAAATGAACTATCCAGCATATAGACTTGAGTTTCTGGCCTTAAAATGGGCCATATGTGACATTTGCCCATTGGCTAAAAGGGAGACATTTCACATCATGGACAGATAATAATCCTTTGACCTGTATTTTGACTAAACCGAGACTAGACGCATGTGAGCAGGGATGGGTGGTGAAGCTCACGGCATACAACTTTGACCTGAAGCATGTTCCAGGCACAAAGAACATTGTTGCAGATGCCCTGAGCAGGGAGCCGTTTGTTAAGTCATGTGTCAGCCATCGACTGTTGAGAGAGCCATATGTGTCTTTATTGGATGAGGTCAATGGTGTTATTACTGGCACCGTTCAGGATGCTTTTCGTGTCACCAACAGTTGCCAGAACGTTCAGGCCAGTATTGATAGCGGACCTACAGCCAGTAAGCAGAATAGCTTACATGATGATTATTTTAACGCTGAAGAAGTTTCAGCTGTCCTGGGTGCTCATTGTAGTGGAGGAGTAAGCTTGTTACTGATGGCCAGCACAAAATTGCTCCAGCTCCCTAGTGAAGATCCTTCTGTAGCTATTCCACTTACCAAACTGGTCAATCTTCAAGAGCAGGATAACATTGTCAGTAGCGTCTTGTACTATGTTTTGAGACATAAAGTCCTTCTAAGAGTGAGAGATCGAAGGAGCCTAGCTCTGTGACGCATCTTTTAAGCACTGGAGAAAACTAAGGATTTGGAATGGCATTTTGTACACAGTAAAGAACGACAGACTGATGAATAAGAACATCTTTCAATATGTTGTGCCTGACTCTCTAAAGCATGATGTTCTCCGTGGCATTCATGACTCTGCTGGGCACCAGGGAAATGCAAGAACTCTCTCTCTTGCTGCTGGTAGATTCTTTTGGCCAGGGATGAGTAAAGATGTTCAAATGTATGTGAAGAACTGTCAAAGATGTGTCCTTGTAAAAACTCCTGAGCCTGATGCTCACGCACCTCTTGAGAACATTTGAACCTCAGAACCTATGGCATTAGTATGTATTGACTTTGGTGTGCTGAACAGAATTCAGGGAAGGTCGTAGATGTGCTTGTAGTGACAGATAATTTCTCCAAAATGGCACATGCCTTCCACTGTCGAAACCAGTCTGCCAAACAAGTTGCACGCCACCTCTGGAATGACTTCTTCTGCATCAATGGTTTCCCTAAGAGAATCCATTCAGACCAAGGTGCCAACTTCGAAAGCAAACTTGTCAAGAATTTGCTTGAGATGGCTGGCATTCAAAAGTCACACACCACACCATACCACCCCATGGGGATCGGTATAGTGGAATGTTTCAACAGGACATTGGGGAACATGATAAGAGCTCTCCCAGTCAAATTCAAAGCAAGATTGCCACAGCTGTTGCAGTCACTGACTCAGTTACATTTGTACCATACATGAGACGACAGGGTTTGCCCCTTTCTGTTTGATGTTCGGGCACATTCCAAGGCTACCGATCAACGTCATGTTTCAGCATGTCCTTTGTGACAACAGTGTGGTCAGTCGCCATGAGTTTGTCACTTCCCTGAAAAGAGACCTGAGTGCAGCTGCAGAAATAGCCAGAAAGCACAGTTTAAAAGAACAGGGCCATCATGCCAGACTTTATAATCAGAAAGTCAGAGGTTCACCCCTGGAAGTGGGAGACAGAGTTTTACTGGCGAACCGTGGAGAGAAAAGCATGAAAAATGTTGCAGAAAAATGGAAATCAGTTTCATACGAGGTGCAATCTGTGAAATCAGGGATTAATGTGAACAGGATTAAAGATGTTCAAACTGGCAAAGAGAAAGTGGTGCACAGAAACCTGTTGCTTCCAGTGAATTTCTTATCCTGGGATAATGGTGATGAGGAGTCAGTTCGATCAGATTCCACTGATGCTGCTTGTGGCAGTGCTCTTGATTCTGCTCTCATGGACGATCCTGATCCTGTTTCAAAAGCATCAGAATGGTTAATGCAAATGGATGGAACTCATGTTAGTGATGATGTGCAGAATGCCACTTGTGGTGGAGTTTCAGAAACTCCTGATATGATAACTACAGATTGTGCTAGTTATGATCAGCATAGTTCAGAACCTGAGCATCCCTGAACCTGTGGAGAGAATTGAGAGCTTACCTATATTTAAGCCTCCAGTTGTGTATGAGAATCTGATAACAGACCTGTTCCTGGCATTTGCACGCAGCCCACAAGCACACAAACAGACCAAATCACCACACATTTAGGGAGATCAGTCAGGCCCCCTAACAGGCTTTTTGTGAAATTGACAATCAGAAAGTTGTGGGAAGTGATTTGTCCAGTGATGCACAAGGTATTTTCCAGGGAACAAATTTAGTTATTGGCTTGATAAGGAAAATTTTTGCTTAATACATTTGAGTCTGAATGATTATTTACATTTAAGAGTCAATTCTGATGTCCTTGAAGTGAGTTTTTTTTTTTTTTTTTTTTTTTTTTCTAAAATGGAGTCTGAAGAGTTTCTTATACTATGAGCACACGAAATTTGAAGAGCAGAGAAAAAATTTTTAGTCACTAGGAGTGTGTAGGCTGCACCTCCTATAGTCTGTGTTAAGTGTGGGTCCCGGTACCATTCCATTCTTACGCACTTCTTTGGAAGAGATGAATTTTCTGACATACTGTATTGTAAAGTTCTTGCACTCACACCCTGATTCTTTTTCAATCTTGTCTATCTACTCTGTTTGTTAGATATGCAAGTTCCAGCCCAATTTAGCAGAATTTAAGAGGGGTGCATGTAACAGTGTTCAAAATTACTGTTAAATTCATGCTAAGATTGGGACATCTCACCATTGGTTGTTGCGGCAGCATATTTGCATGTATTTGCATAGTTTACATAGCGGGGTGGCGCTATGTGATCCACAGCAGAGCCTCAGATCTCTTGCTGTTGGTAAGTTGCTCTGATGATTGCTCTGTTATAAAAATGAGTTATGTTCATCTGCAGACACGAGTTCAATGTATAAGTCACACAAGAATGTATCTGATTCATCTGTTATCATTCTGATCCTGTCAGTCGGGTCAAATGTGTAATATTTGCAGAGATAAAACCGAGACTGTGAATGTGTGTGATAAACTTACTTGTGAACTGAAAGTCTGTTTATTTAATTTTAAAGATGACTGAGCAACATTGAGCCACTGTATTTTACCAGCCTTTGGTTGTTTGTCCCAGGTATGTGTTTTTATGAAGTTGTATACATGTTCTATGTTAGAAATTCCAAATTTAATCGAGATAGAGCTAACAAGCACATGTAGTTTGCTCACACGTGCTGTGCTGCATGACTGCATCATCACAGTCACAGGGTTGTATTTTCCTCCTTTTCTATATTCCTTTTATACAGATATTACATATAAAATGATGGTCATTCACTGTGCTTTGAGGCCTTGTATTAGAATGTGTTTCTATATTGCTATAATAGTAATGATAAAATGAAAGATGCACATTTTTGTATTTTTTAAATGCTTATTTTATTTGTGTATTTCGGATCACTATATGATCACTATCAAAGTGTAAAGTTGTGTGATGAGGAGCAGAGCCTCATATCTCTTGCTGTTGATGACTGGGCAACATTGAGCCACTTACAAGCCTTTTGTTGTTTGTCCCAGGTCCAATAAAAGAGAAAGGCTTGAGTGACCATCCACCTGCTCTCAGAGTGATTCTTAACACACAGGCCCAGTCACATATGCACTATGTGTCCAAAAGTTTGTGGACACCATATGTGTTTGAACCTTCAATTTCAAAACCATAGGCATCAATTTCCCCCTTTGGTGCAATAACTTCCACTCTTCTGGGAAGGCTTTCCACTATACTACATGTAGTGACATGACTGCAGGGATTTGCTCCGATTCAGACACAAGTGCATCACTGAGGTCTGGCACTGATGTTGGGCGATGGGGCCTGGCTTTCAGTTGGCGTTCCAATTCACCCCAAAGGTGTTCAGTGGGGTTCAGGTCTGGGCTTTGTGCAGGCCAGTCAATTTCTTCCACATCAGACAAAGTAAACCATTTCTTTATGGACTTTGCTTTGTGCACAGGGGCATTTTCATGCTGGAATAGAAAAGGGCTCTCCCCAAACTGTTGCCATAAAGTTGGAAGCACAAAATGCCATTGTTTGGAGTAGAATTATGATTTATCTTCACTGGTATTAACGGAGTAACCAAACTCTTTAATCAGAAGGGGGTGTCCACATATTTTTGGCCATATAGTGTGTGTGTGTGTGTGTGTGTGTGTGTGTATATATATATATACAGGTGCATCTCAATAAATTAGAATGTCGTGGAAAAGTTCATTTATTTCAGTAATTCAACTCAAATTGTGAAACTCGTGTATTAAATAAATTCAATGCACACAGACTGAAGTAGTTTAAGTCTTTGGTTCTTTTAATTGTGATGATTTTGGCTCACATTAACAAAAACCCACCAATTCACTATCTCAAAAAATTAGAATATGGTGACATGCCAATCAGCTAATCAACTCAAAACACCTGCAAAGGTTTCCTGAGCCTTCAAAATGGTCTCTCAGTTTGGTTCACTAGGCTACACAATCATGGGGAAGACTGCTGATCTGACAGTTGTCCAGAAGACAATCACTGACACCCTTCACAAGGAGGGTAAGCCACAAACATTCATTGCCAAAGAAGCTGGCTGTTCACAGAGTGCTGTATCCAAGCATGTTAACAGAAAGTTGAGTGGAAGGAAAAAGTGTGGAAGAAAAAGATGCACAACCAACCAAGAGAACCGCAGCCTTATGATTATCAAGCAAAATCGATTCAAGAATTTGTGTGAACTTCACAAGGAATGGACTGAGGCTGGGGTCAAGGCATCAAGAGCCACCACACACAGACGTGTCAAGGAATTTGGCTACAGTTGTTATATTCCTCTTGTTAAGCCACTCCTGAACCACAGACAACGTCAGAGGCGTCTTACCTGGGCTAAGGAGAAGAAGAACTGGACTGTTGCCCAGTGGTCCAAAGTCCTCTTTTCAGATGAGAGCAAGTTTTGTATTTCATTTGGAAACCAAGGTCCTAGAGTCTGGAGGAAGGGTGGAGAAGCTCATAGCCCAAGTTGCTTGAAGTCCAGTGTTAAGTTTCCACAGTCTGTGATGATTTGGGGTGCAATGTCATCTGCTGGTGTTGGTCCATTGTGTTTTTTGAAAACCAAAGTCACTGCACCCGTTTACCAAGAAATTTTGGAGCACTTCATGCTTCCTTCTGCTGACCAGCTTTTTAAAGATGCTGATTTCATTTTCCAGCAGGATTTGGCACCTGCCCACACTGCCAAAAGCACCAAAAGTTGGTTAAATGACCATGGTGTTGGTGTGCTTGACTGGCCAGCAAACTCACCAGACCTGAACCCCATAGAGAATCTATGGGGTATTGTCAAGAGGAAAATGAGAAACAAGAGACCAAAAAATGCAGATGAGCTGAAGGCCACTGTCAAAGAAACCTGGGCTTCCATACCACCTCAGCAGTGCCACAAACTGATCACCTCCATGCCACGCCGAATTGAGGCAGTAATTAAAGCAAAAGGAGCCCCTACCAAGTATTGAGTACATATACAGTAAATGAACATACTTTCCAGAAGGCCAACAATTCACTAAAAATGTTTTTTTTATTGGTCTTATGATGTATTCTAATTTTTTGAGATAGTGAATTGGTGGGTTTTTGTTAAATGTGAGCCAAAATCATCACAATTAAAAGAACCAAAGACTTAAACTACTTCAGTCTGTGTGCATTGAATTTATTTAATACACGAGTTTCACAATTTGAGCTGAATTACTGAAATAAATGAACTTTTCCACGACATTCTAATTTATTGAGATGCACCTGTATGTATGTATGTATATATATATATATATACACACAGTTGTGCACAAAAGTTTGCATATCCTTGGAGAATTGGTAATATACACTATATTGCCAAAAGTATTCGCTCACCTGCCTTTAGACGCATATGAACTTAAGTGACATCCCATTCTTAATCCATAGGGTTTAATATGATGTCGGCCCACCCTTTGAAGCTATAACAGCTTCAACTATTATGGGAAGGCTTTCCACAAGGTTTAGGAGTGTGTTTATGGGAATTTTTGACCATTCTTCCAGAAGCGCATTTGTGAGGTTAGACACTGATGTTGGACGAGAAGGCCTGGCTCACAGTCTTTGCTCAAATTTATCCCAAAGGTGCTCTATCGGGTTGAGGTCAGGACTCTGTGCAGGCCAGTCAAGTTCTTCCACACCAAACTCGCTCATCCATGTCTTTATGGACCTTGCTTTGTGCACTGGTGTGCACTCATGTTGGAACAGGAAGGGGCCATCCCCAAACTGTTCCCACAAAGTTGGGAGCATGGAATTGTCCAAAATCTCTTGGTATGCTGAAGCATTCAGAGTTCCTTTCACTGGAACTAAGGGGCCAAGCCCAGCTCCTGAAAAACAACCCCACACCATAATCCCTCCTCCACCAAACTTCACAGTTGGCACAATGCAGTCAGACAAGTACCATTCTCCTGGCAACCACCAAACCCAGACTCATCCATCAGATTGCCAGATGGAGAAGCGTGATTCGTCACTCCAGAGAACGCGTCTCCACTGCTCTAGAGTCCAGTGGCGGTGTGCTTTACACCACTGCATCCGACGCTTTGCATTGCACTTGGTGATGTATGGCTTGGATGCAGCTGCTCGGCCATGGAAACCCATTCCATGAAGCTCTCTACGCACTGTTCTTGAGCTAATCTGAAGGCCACATGAACTTTGGAGGTCTGTAGCGATTGACTCTGCAGAAAGTTGGCGACCTCTGCGCACTATGCGCCTCAGCATCCGCTGACCCCACTCTGTCATTTTACGTGGCCTACCACTTTGTGGCTGAGATGCTGTCATTCCCAATCGCTTCCACTTTGTTATAATACCACTGACAGTTGACTGTGGAATATTTAGTAGTGAGGAAATTTCACGACTGGACTTGTTGCACAGGTGGCATCCTATCACAGTACCACGCTGGAATTCACTGAGCTCCTGAGAGCGGCCCATTCTTTCACAAATGTTTGTAGAAGCAGTCTGCATGCCTAGGTGCTTCATTTTATACACCTGTGGCCATGGAAGTGATTGGAACACCTGAATTCAATTATTTGGATGGGTGAGCGAATACTTTTGGCAATATAGTGTATGTACCATTTTTAAAGAAAACATGAGTGAGCATGCAAAACACATTTCTTTTATTTCTTATGGGATTCATAGTCAATTGTAGGTTATAACAGAATGGCACAAGCATAAAACAAAACATGGCAACAATGAAAAAAATGAAATGACCCCTGTTCAAAAGTCTGCATACCCTTAGTTCTTAATACTGTGTATTGCCCCCTTTAGCATCAATGACAGTGTGCAGTCTTTTGTAATAGTTGTCTATGAGGCCCCAAATTCTTGCAGGTGGTATAGCTGCCCATTCGTCTTGGCAAAATGCCTCCAGGTCATGCAAAGCCTTTGGTCATCTTGCATGAACCGCACATTTTAAATCTCCCCAGAGTGGCTCGATGATATCAAGGTCAGGAGACTGTAATGGCCACTCCAGAACCTTCACCTTTTTCTGCTGTAACCACTGGAGGGTCAACTTGGCCTTGTGCTTAGGGTCATTGTCATGCTGGAAAGTCCAAGTGCATCCCATGCGCAGCTTTCGTGCAGAAGAATGCAAATTGTCTGCCAGTATTTTCTGATAACATGCTGCATTCATCTTGCCATAAATTTTCACAAGATTCCCCGTGCCTTTAGAGCTCACACACCCTCAAAACATCAGTAAGCCACCATGCTTCACAGTGGGGATGGTATAATTTTCACTATAGGCCTTGTTGACCCCTCTCCAAACAAAGCTCTATTTTGGTCTCGTCACTCCAAATTACAGTGTGCCAGAAGCTGTGAGGCGTGTCAAGGTGTTGTCGGGCATATTGTAACCGGGCTTTTTCGTGGCATTGGCGCAGTAAAGGCTTCTTTCTGGCAACTCGACCATGCAGCTCATTTTTGTTCAAGTATCGTCGTATTATGCTTCTTGAAACAACCACACCGTCTTTTTCCAGAGCAGCTTGTATTTCTCCTGAGGTTACCAGTGGGTTTTTCTTTGTATCCCGAACAATTCTTCTGGCAGTTGTGGCTGAAATCTTTATTGGTCTACCTGACCTTGGCTTGGTATCAAGAGATCCCCAAATTTTCCACTTCTTAATAAGTGATTGAACGGTACTGACTGGCATTTTCAAGGCTTTGGATATCTTTTTATATCCTTTTCCATCTTTATAAAGTTCCATTACCTTGTTATGCAGGTCTTTTGACAGTTCTTTTCTGCTTCCCATGGCTCAGTATCTAGCCTGCTCAGTGCATCCATGTGAGAGATAACAAACTCATTGACTATTTATACACAAACACTAATTGCAATTTAAAAAGCCACAGGTATGGGAAATTAAACTTTAATTGCCATTTAAACCTGTGTGTGTCACCTTGTGTGTTTGTAACAAGTCCAAACATTCAAGGGTATGTCAACTTTTGATCAGGGCCATTTGGTTGATTTCTGTTATCATTATTATTTAAAAAGGAGCCAAACAACTATGCGAAAATAAATGGCTTCATATGATCACTATCCTTAAATAAAAGACAGGTTTTTGCATGATCAGTCATATTTTCAAAATCAATGCCAAAATTTCTGCCAGGGTATGCAAACTTTTGAGCACAACTGTAATATATAATATTGCATAAAAAAAAAACTGAATCTATGTACTGATTACCATTGTCCCATGTCTGCCAAACATTTTGAGTGGTTCAGACATCATCTGCAGCCTAGAACCGAACTTTTGACCGGATGTTAGGAGCGAATGCACTCCTGCATAGGCTTCATAGGATAGCTACAGGATGATCCCTTGCTCCTTAATTAGGGAATGACTTAACCTCCAGTGTGCTGTCTGTCTGCACTGGTCTCATAACAGTTTGAAATACACCTTATTTTTTTTCTAACTCCATATAAAGCCTCTGAAAGTAATATTTTCCAGCTTTTGGATGAACCCATTGATTCTCAATGTGAAAATGCACAGTGAATATAGGATATTTTAAGGAAAATGAGCCTATAGTCCACGTACGTGACCGTTGTGTTTAACAGCGTGCTGTTTTGTGATAAATCGATGATTTAAAAAAAAAAAAATTATATATCGGATGAAACTAGAGACTCTACTCTTTTGACTCAAACAGGTTTTAATGTAAAAACTTAATAGGTTTCTTAACAGATGTAGTTTTGTTGCCGTTTCTCCCAAAGACACACTCAGCTGAGATCGGTGGCATGTTGTTTTGACACGGTGCGTCAAAAGTTTAACACTTGAAGGACAGCCTAGACTCTCCTGAACTGAGATCAGTTGGTTTACATGAAATTAAATCATGCATAACCTATAGCGAAGCCAAAACACAATGTCCACTCATGTCTCAGGAGGTTAATCATGAATTCTGCAAATTATCATGAACTATAGGAAGACCCACTTGAGTCACATATTTAATCTCTTTCTCTCACTAGTGCCATTTTATGTTGCTGGTAAAGCCTTTGCTTTGAAAGATCATGTGGTAAAAAAATTATGACAGGAGAAGTGCTGACGTGATAATGTGATAACCACTATAGTGCAAATATATTATGTTAAAAAACCTGGACATCTGTCGTATCAAGTATGTGAGGAAAAAAAAAACCATTATAATGAACTTTTCATTACTTAAAAAAATAAAATTAAAAAAAATGTAATAAATGGCTGCCATCTCCAGCATTTCTAGAAGTGAACAGTTATAAAAGGAGTATGTCTTAATTTATTTGTAACCACATATTCAGAAATAGCATTTAAACTACTATCTAGAAGAAAGGCTTAACCAGAATTATTACCTTAACTGGTGAAGCACATAGTCTCCTTTTCATCTTAGAACCATCGATAAACATCACAAGAATGCAATTAATTCTTCTAAGAACAATGGCTTGTAAAATAATGGCATGTTTGTTCCTCTTCATATTAAACTACTAATGAATGTTCTAACAATGCTAAATAGTGCTGACAGCCCAGTGTGTCTTGGTGGGTAATTAATGTAAACACAGCCAGTTATGCATAATGTAAACTACAGGGCAAAAAATAAATAATAAAAATAGATTGGATACGTGTCAAAAGTTAGGACCTGTGCATCCAGTGTGAAAGCAGCCTTCAAAACTTCTTTGAATTTTCATTTTATGTCCTTCCCTACAAAGCAAAATAAACAATGATTGAAGTGATGATAAAAATAAAATAAAACTACAATAAAAACAAGTACTTTTTTTTCAATAAAACACAATAGCGGTATTCTATAAACCATCATTGTGATGGTTAATTCCTTTTAATGATTCATTCCTTTTCTCTAACACTGGGGCATTGTAGTGACAACAGCTGTTGCTTCCAAAAGATTCATAATTATATGTAAGTGTTTTTGCCTTTCATCAATAGTCATAATTATAGGGAAAGCTGTACCGGGTGTGTGTGTGCACACTTATTTTTCTCCTTTTTTGCCGCCTCTTGTGATTTTTGATGAAACCCTTGCATGAATTGCCTCTAAATAAAGTTAAAATACAGCAACTCACTGTTTACAGAACATCATCTCTTCTGAAGCCAGAAACCTGCTTGTGATCACGCCGGTTTATAAACTCAGTAGAGATCAGTAGATGTGAAGGGTTCCTCGACGTGAAGGTTTACGAGAGCCGAATGCAGAAAGATTTTATTGCATATATGCACACCTGCTGAGATAACAGCTGTTTTGATTGACTCACGGTCCATTCTGTTTGCCACAGTTTCCAGCCTACATGTCGGCCTGCATTTGCACTCTTCCTCTGTACATCCACCTTGCAAGCCATGAATATGTTTCACCAAAAGACGCGTTTACATCTGGTGTTAACATCTGTCTCGGCCGATCTAGTCACAAGTTGACAAGATAAATACAGGTGTGAACAGGGGTCCAAAACTTTTGGCTATTCAATCACTCAAACCACATTCGAAGGTGGTCAGGAACGCATATGGCCACACTGCATTTGTAGTGTACTGTAGATGGTAATGCTTGCTATTACAACAACAGCAAAGAACCACCTACTCACATAAGACATTCATTGAGTGTGTTCATGTGCACGATCTTATACCGATTATGTTTAATAAGCACAAAAATATGTAAGGTCAGATAAACACCTTAAATGGTTTTCTTTTATCAGAATAAGGTCATAAACAGTTTAGGCAAAACATGATCAGCACATGTAGATTTTTGTCCATTGCCCTGATTACCATCTCATCCAATGTGCGCAGGTGTTGTGTGCATGACTGTTTTTGTTTTGACGTCAAAAACAGAGAATAACCCATTGATTTCATGTCTGTAATGCACCCCAGACAACATCGAAGGATCACCTTCACATAATTATTGCACCAAATAAGAGACTGTTTAACCCAAGATGGACCACTTGTGTTAAAATGAAAGGAAGAAATTTGAAACACCCAATATGGTGGGTGTCTAAAAGCAAGTCTCACCTTACAGGTAAAAGAGCCAATCACCTTTTAGATACAGACATTGCAGGAAATATAATTTGAGAATGCCATGTGCATGTGCTGGACCAGCATGATCTGAGCCAAAGAAGCACAACTAATACCTTTTTGTCCGATTTTACAGCTTTACTGATGAAATCTGATCGTAGTCAATGGAACTGCACAGAGATTTTATATACCAAGATAACAACCTCCATATTTTTAACAATGGATGGAGCATAATGGTCAAATAGCGTGTTACAACAGTAAGTCACCATTTGCGGATAGCGTACAAATGAATGGAGAGAGCATTAAATTGACACCTATCAGTCGCAAAATTGTCCATGACTCCACACATAGTTCATCCAAAAAGGACTGTTTAGTGTAAAAATGTTGAAGATTAGCAGACAGGCAGTCAATTCATTAAGTGATGAGCTGTTTCCTCACAAAAGCAGTTTATTCTGCACACTGAAGCATCTCCTCTATAGACAAAAAAAAAAACCGTCCTTTTGTCTCCTCGCCAGTGCACCGCCCATAGAATGTCTATAGGACTGCCGTGTTATGCAATTTTATGCTAAGCTTGTAGAAAATGCATGCTAATACCAGTAGCAAATGGCAGTCTGTCTTGGTTGACCATTGGTGATCGGATCACCCAAGATGGATGTTAATACCAGGTTTAAATGGGGTCATAGAAATTAACCTCACAAGTCATTGAAAAGACCTCTGACACAGTTGCTCAAAATGTCTGGACTGTAATTGGACTGTACTTTGCCCTTGTTGACTTAATAGGCCTGAAACATACTCTACCCAATTTATGTAGATGCTTCTAGCTATGCATTTCGAGTTAATTTTTGAATCATCTGCCTCAAATTTGAAAAAGTTCTGAGTTCTTGTGGAAGAATACATTTCTCTTCTTTTAAGAATTAATTGACTATTTGTACTGCAAAAGTTGGTTCAGTAGTACTTAATTTGTTACTTATTCTAGCTTGATTTCATACATCATTGCATTCTGAAAAGTATGCCTTGCATTCTCAACATTGACAAGAGGTTTACTACAGCTGGCATTCGCTTAAACTGTCATCATCTACAATCAGTTTTCTCCCAAGGTGGGGCCCCTTGGTGGCGTTGGGGCCCAAAGCAACCTCTTATGCTCCTTATACCAAGAAACGGCCCTGCCTTGAGTACTGAGGTTTTTTTCGACCACTAAAATGCAAGAACGCATGTTAAGTACAACAGGACCATAATCGAGTTGTTGAGGTTGTAGTCTGGAAACCAGGAAGAGAATTTACCATGGTGAACAGTGGCTTAAAAATTCATGTTTAAAGAATGAAAGTGTGTAATTTATGTTGTAGAACAGAATGTATTGTCAAGTAATGTTTACCTTATTTTACTTATAAGTTTAAGAACCCCATTGTAAAAACCCATAGGAAAATCCAGAAGGAACCCATGCTAATTAAACTTCCAGGTTCGCCTACAATTTACGTCACGGCTGAACTGCTCTATTTTGCAATGCATTGGTCAAGCATTTGCATATTTTTGCGTACTTACGTTTGCAAGGAAGGACCAGTGCAGAGAAGAGCTGAAATCATAGAAAAGAGTGAAGAGGATGAAAAGAAGTCATTATAGAGTAGATTTTTTTTTCATTACTTTCGTAAAAACAATATTCATTTTCTCTTTCAAAGTTTATTATTCCACACAGGCAGGATGAGCAATGGCACCGCCAATCTGATCTGTCTGACTCACAGTCATCGGCTGTCCCTAGGCGGGGTGTTTGTCATCCAGCAGGCAGGGGAGGGGAGAGGCACTGGGTTAGTCTGACATTGAAGGCCCACTCAGGGTCGGGGGCATAGTGAAAAGAGGGCACAGGGGCCATGAGTTTGGAAAGTGAGGCTGGGCTCATAAGATTAGGATGGACAGAGGCCACATTTAATTTCAGATTCTTCGTTGTTATGCCGTGTTCTGCCTGCTGTTGTAGATTTTGGCTGCTTTCCGCAATACTCGAGTATTATTAGAAGGGGCGGTACAGGGGAACATAATTTCTCAGGGTATTATTTCAGTAGCATAGTATTACCATGATTTGGACATGTACCATGATAATACCATGGTATTATTTGAAATACAATATAAATACCATAGTTTTTGGACATGCACCATGGTAATATCATGGTATTTCTTGAAATACAATGTAAATACTATATGTGGAGTTGAGGGCGTGGTCGAGCGCCCGTCTCGGGAGAGAGAAAGCGGTAAGTACATCCACCTGAGATGAATTGTGACTAATTACCATCTCTATGTTCACAGTGAGAGTCGGGAGAGATTAAAAGACAGCCAGTTCACAGAGAGAGGGGAGAGACAGTCAAACCGTCTTCGTGCCTGTACCGAGAGAGAGAGAGAGCCTTGTGTTGTGTGAAGCTGAAAAGCGGACTGTGTTTTGAAGCGAAGCTATTCAGCGATTGCTGGTTATTTGTGAATAAAACTGACTCATGTGAACTGTGGAAACCAGTTCCCGCTTCCTCCTTTATCTGTCCATTGCCCCGTGGCCATTCCAGAGCATGGGCTGTGTGCTCGAAGAGCTCCAGAAAGGCCTCCGGCTCATATTGCACCCCCATCTTTGCCACCGTCACATGGGGGTTCGTTGCTCCCGGGGTCACGGCATCCTACCTAGCACGTAGCCTTCGAAATGAGACACAGCTACTGTGAACATAGAGATGGTAATTAGTCACAGTTCGTCTCAGGTGGATGTCCTTACCGCTTTCTTTCCCCACGCGACCACGCCCTCATCTCCACACCATAGTTTTTGGACAAGCGCCGTGATAATATCATGGTATTCTTTGAAATACGATGTAAATACCATATTGTTTTGACATGTGCCATGGTGATATCACGGTAATCTTTGAAATACAGTGTAAAAAGTTTGTTGGACATGTATCATGGTAATACCATTGTAATCTTTGAAAAACAATGTAAAATTGTATTTGGCATTTTGGCATGTACCGTTGTAATACCATGCTCATTTTTGAAATACCATGGTAAATGAATACAGTAATCATTTAATACTATGGTATTTAACAAAGTACCATGGTATCACCATCTGATACCATCACTCTACTGTGGAACCACCACAATACATTTTTGTGGTGCATATGCATACATCTGTGTGAACCATATTCATATACAGTACAGTATTAAAGAAGTGCTTTAATCCATGTGTTACAGAAACCCCGCAAGCATTTATAGAGATTTATGTGGTATGCCATTAAAGAGTGTCAGTGAGAACAACGTGTGTGTGTGTGATTCATCTTTAAGTAAGCCCTCAAGCTGGTCATGTGACCCAGAGCTGTGAGTGGCAGCAAACTCTCACCCAGAATGTGTACAGTAAGTCTAGATAATGTCCACTCTCGCTTTAAAACCAGCATAAGCAGATTTGCTTATGATTACATAATATATTTCTAAACCAAATGTGCAATTTACAGTGGCCCCAACAATTAATTTGTGCCATATTTAAAAGTAAATGAAACGGCATTGCATTAGATAACAAAATATCAAACCATTAATGTATTGAGGCATTTATGCAAAAGAAACAATCATATCCACAAGCATGTTTTTCAAGCTAAAAAATTAACTTTTAAATTATAAAATGATAGCTTTACTGTTCAGATTGAAGACAAAGTATTTTGACACTTTCTGGTTGTCAAACCTGAGTGGAACATCCAGCAGAATCCTTTTTCAATGTTTGTGATGCCCTTCAGTTCTGTAATGATTATAACATATCCCATTGCGCCTTGGGAAATACCAATCACAATTATTTACGTGCAGACACGCTACATTTGCATTGCTTTAATGCTGTTTATGACATCCTAAGTTAAAGATCTGACAAAATCTGATATAAAATACGGCGTGATCCTTCCATTCCAACACAGCATATCATGGCTCTAAATAACATCCAAAAAAAGACGTTAATTTCCTTCTGCTGATGCGAGGAGGGCATGCAGAGAGGTGGAGTAGGTCAGTTCCCCCTAAACAAGCTCTCCCCATGGAATCTTCACATCTCATAACCCATCCTCCCCCTCTTCCTCTATCTGGGAGTGGGCTGTGCTCTAATAGCCTGTCAACATGAAGCTTATGACCACTGAAGGATGACAAGTAGTGGGCAGCCAAAAATGCCACCTTGAAGGGTTTCCATTAGCGACCGCCCCCTGCCATAGCCAGGAAGGCATGTTAATGCAAATGCATCATCTTTGGCTGACTTAGGTTGCTACTGAGATCACCTTCTTCAATTGAGACATTTTTACTCATTCCCAAATGTATATTACCCCCTCTTTCTCTCAATATTTTATTTGTGTGTGTGTGTGTGTGTGTGTCCTATTAGGTTAAAGTGGTCATATTAGTCCATTTGAGGTCCACTTATAATGTCATATAAAATCTTTCAAACAATTTCATCTTTTTTTTTTTAACCTAATTTGTGCATATTATAATATGAGCACTTTTAAATTAAAACAAAATATTTATATAATAAAAAAATATATAATAATTTAGTTCACAATTCTGATTTGTCAGTTTGTCTGCATTCTACTACAATTCATTTTTAACACAATTTTTAACATTTTAACTCTCTCTCTCTCTCCCCCTTAACAAACTTAAACAAAACTTAAACAAGCCGAGTTATCTGGTCTTAGCTGGTCTCCCAGACTGGTCAGGCTGGTCTGTTTGCAGGTTTTAAAGAGTTTAATGCACTTATCACCTAGTAAGTTTGGGAGATCAGCTGACCAACCAGCTAAAGCTAAACCCCAACTAGGGCTGTCTGAGAGGCCAGCTAGACCATCTTAAACCAGTGAAGACCAGCAAATTTGCTAAAGATCAGCTTATGCAGGCTTTGACACTTTGTAAACCAGTTTAAACCAGCTGAATGCCAGCTTTTCCAGGCTCAGAGGCCATTTAGACCACATTAAACCAGTAAAGACCATAAAACCAGCTAAAGACCAACTTGGGCAGGCTGGAATACCAACTAGACAATCCTTAACAGGCAAAGACCAGCAAACTAACTTAAGACCAACTTGGGCTGGCTGGAAGACCATCTAGACAGGCTAAGAACAACAGACCAACTAAATACTAGCCTGGCCAGGCTGGGAGACCGTTTAGACCACCTTAAAGCAGCTAAGACCAGCAACCCAGCTAAAGACCAACTCGGGCAGGCTGGAAAACCAACTAGACCAGCTTAGACTAGCAAATCAGCTTAAGACCAGCTTTGGGCTGGAAGAAGACCATTTAAGACCATCTTAAACCAGAAAAGGCCAGCAAATCTTCTAAAGACCAGCTTGGCCATGCTGGGAGACCAGCTAAAACCAGCTGAAGACCAGTATGGCTAGGGTGGGGCTAGACAACATTAAACCAGATAAGACCAGTGAACCAGCTGAAGACCAGCTAGACCATCTTTAACCAGCTAAGACAGCAAACCAGGTTGTATTAAGCACCCCACCCGCCCCCCCCCTTTTTTTTTTTTTTTCAGCAGGGTCTGTATATCTGCCTTAAATCAGCTAAGACCAGATAACCAACTAAAGACCAACTTGGACAGGCTGGAATACCAACTAGACCAGCTTTAACAAGCTAAGACTATCAAACAAGCTGAAGACCAACTTTGGGCCAGAAGAAGACCAGCTAAGTCCATCTTCAACCAGCTAAGACCAGCAATTCATCTAAAGACCAGCTTGGCCAGGCTGGGAGATCAGCTTGGCCAGGTTGGGAGACCAGCTAGACCATCTTGGACTGCAGAGTGGAACAATAGATAGCTGAGGAATAAAATGGCCTCTTTGAAGAAGGTCTAAGTTCACTGAAGCTAATGGTGATGTATAAAAGTTAAAGCGAGGGTTTGCAACCCAAAATAAGAACTTGCTGTTGGACTGCACCCATTACACCTGCTGATGGAGTTTTCACGTGTGGTTTCGGTTGTGTATGCCTCACTGTAAACAATACTGCCAAAAACAGATATGGTTCCATATTGAGCTCAGCTGGAGTGTAAACT
This sequence comes from Myxocyprinus asiaticus, assembly GCF_019703515.2. Classification (NCBI taxonomy): domain Eukaryota; kingdom Metazoa; phylum Chordata; class Actinopteri; order Cypriniformes; family Catostomidae; genus Myxocyprinus; species Myxocyprinus asiaticus. The sequence goes on from NC_059361.1 coordinate 6,344,896, forward strand.
TCTACAGAACAATGGAAACAAGGCGACAAGTGGAATGATGACCATCAAGCGCTTCAAGCTGTCTGGTAGCCATGTTGTGCAGGAAAACCTTGACTGGCATTTCAGATGAACCTTTATTAAAGGTACTGTATAGCTCACCCCAAAATAAAAATTGTCACTTGACTTACACTAAAGAAATTTCTGATCTTCGGGGGAGCGGAAGACTTGGAATAGCTTTTGACCTGTTTCAGTGATGTCATTTTTTCCCCCACAGCTGCCGTATTTGTGAGCAGCGGGAGGAAACAATGGTGGTAAATGGAAAAACACCTGTAAAACGATATCAAGAAAAACCTAAAAGAAAAAAAAAATGCTTTTGATGCATGCCAAGTCCCAGGAAAGGTGTATACAGGTCTGAAGTCAGCACAAATATTGCCAAATTTGACTTTCACAACATGTAAATATATTTATCCACGATTTACCTCTGTACGCCGAAGAGTCTGATGTGTGACTGGCGAGTGCACATGCTTATCGGTACATCACCGTAAACATCCCTCATTCAGAAGTTACAAATGTTTGTGTTGTTTTCTGCACTGATTTGGTCAAAATATTACAAAACGTCTGAGATGATCCCATCAGTATGAATGTAAGAGCTGCTTTAAACACATGAAGAATACACAGAAAGCAACAGAAGCATATTAGTGAATATATTTACATTGCAGTCTGGCAGTGTGAATAAAGTCTTTGCTTCATAATATTATGATGTGTTGTTTATTGACTAACATTAGTATATACACATTATAGTGCTCTTTTATTTATTACAACATGTTACAATTATCACATACCTTTATACAGTCTGAGTGTTTTGAATAACATCATCCTATGTGCATTTCCAGTTTAATTGTATCCGAATCGATGATGTTTAAATATAATTGAAACGTGTACAGATAACTGACATGTCTGAATATATGAGCAAAGACCCACAAGTGTTTTTATCCCTGTTCTCCCACTTCATCGCTGCTTGACTTTGGCAAAATGAAGCCACGTCACTTAAAAGATAAAACTTTATTGAAAGAAAAATTACATTTAGGCTCTGGTAATTAAACAGCAGTATCACCTTTTCAAGATTTATAAAGAGAAACAAAAATGTCGCCGACTTTTGCCGCATCCCACAGCGCAGCTCAATGAAAAAAATATGGAATTTTGGTCACAAACATGGCGGAGCAGTCATACAATGACTTCACATGAAACAGGTCAATAGAGGGCAGACTGAACTGACTACTTATAGGGTGCTTTAATTATGTTTTTTGTCCTTTTTGGACCTTGACAGATGTGGTCACTATGAGCTGTCTTGTATAGCAAAGAGCTTGTGAGAAGATTCGTTAAAACATCTCAATTTGTGTTCCATAAAAACAAAAAACAAAACACATACAGTATAGTTTTGAATAGGGAGGAGAATATAAGTAATTTAACAATTAATGGTTCCATTAATAATTCCTTTAGTACTTTTAAGGAAAAATATTTGAAAATGCAATGCTAATTGGATTTACTGCCTTCAGCAGCTACTGTATTTACCAAATGACCAAATGGGGTAATTTTATATTTTGACAGAACAGATTCTTGCGAAAGGTGTTTACAGACTTTTAAATTAATATATTTTATTAATTCACGTTTTCTAAAATACCACCAATTACAACAAAACTCATAATGTGTATCTTTAACTACACATATTCATATCAACAACCATCCACTAATTACTCTTAATTAAGTTTCACAAGTCTTATTCACACAACACAGTAACAATTCTTGGTTCATTTCAATTCAGTAAGTTTTTGATTCACAAAAAAATAAAAAGTAGTTCAGGCTACACTGGTCGGACAGCACATTTTGCAGTGGAGATTCAATAGAACCAGATCATAAGAGTAATTTTTTCAGGAATCGGGCTACACTGTTCGCACTGTTTTGCGCTGTAGATTCAAAAGAACCAACTATAAGAGCAATTTCTTGGGAAATCGGGCTATACTGGTCATGCTGTTTTGTGCTGTAAATTCAAAAGAATCGATTCATAAGATTTATTCCTTTGGGATTCAGGCTAAATCCGTTTTTTAATGAACTAACTCATAAGAATCATTAATTCAGGAGGTAGTGCAAATGTTTTTTTTTTTTTTTTTTTTTTGTAGATTCAAAAGAACCGACTCACGAGTCATTCTTTTGGGAATTAGGTTACACTGGTTGCACTGCATGTTTTGCTCTGTAGAGTCAAAAGAACTGACTCATAAGAGTCATTCATTTGGGATTGAGGCTAAATGACAAAATGAATGACTTGCGGTTCAGTCACGGTTGACTATGTCAAATGAAAAGGGAAAAATATAAGGGAATCATTTAATTTAACCAGTTCATTTTACATGAACTGCCCCAAAAAAAAAAAAAAAAAGATTAATTAAAATTATTTGGCTTCACAGCACTATATATGAGAGAGAGAGAGAGGACGGTTCAGGGGTGCATGTTTGATTATTTCGCCGGCTCCATTTAGTTTAGTGACGCCACAGTGCTGCACGTTGGAAAATTTAGCTCATTACTGGAAAAGCTACACTATTGTAAAAATAGCTGAGCTACTATCATGCAACTGAGAAATGTAGTGAGTAGCATCGCTAATCCAGTCCTGTTGGCTGAATTCATTACAATGGAAGTAGATAGTGACTCATTTAACACTTATAAAGCACCCAGAATAAAAGTAGCCCATCTGTCATATTCTAAGTCTTCTGAAGGCATATGATCACTTTGTAGGATCAGAAAAGTGTTTTAGAATACCCCCAGTTTTTCACTATCAAATCAAATCGTTGATAAACTATGTATACAGTGCTGAATCCAGTATGGCGATGCAGTTGATAACATCAAAACTCATTGGTTCTTATGTGTCTCGTGACCAAATTTCATGACATCATGTTGTATGTTGTTTCCCCAAGTCTTGGAAGCTTAGCAGGCAGCACTGTGAAATCTTTTTAAAAATATTTGCAGAAGTATTGCATCGTTTTAATGCAATAACGTATAATCTTAACATTTAATGTGTTAGCATTAAACCAGAGTGATACTGTAGAATGGTTTACCAGTCCGTAAAAAGTGATTTCCAATCTTTCAAATTGTGTAAAGTCTAGCGAAAAATGTAAACCCAGTTACATCATGTGGTATCCACACAAGGTTACAATGAAGAAACTCCTCCACCTAGAAGGGATGTTCCTCCACCTAGAAACATAGTTCCATCTAAAAAAAAGACAATTTAGACTAAACAAAGTGCTATAACAAAAAAATATGAGCTCCGCATTTCTCCTTTTAAACGCTTCCATTATACAGTAAGTGTGTATGTGTTCATTTGCACACTGATGGACATGCCACAATTATTGTCCGTGGTAATATACAGAATGCCACAGATGCAGTATTACACATTAGGTAAACAAATAAATAAATAAATAATGGTGGATTTTTTTCTGTACCAGGATAACCATTATGTGGAGCTGGTGCAGTTGGACAAGTATATAGGAGTTCTGTATTCAGTTTGCTTGATGTAAACAGCAGGGGTGAATGGAGCCCCTCCACATGTGATCAAAAATATCAGACTCATAACAAGACTCATCAGATCCAATGAGAGAGATGAGAATAGTGGAAAATTGTTTCATAATGGTCAATTCCTTTCCATAATCTTGGAGCTGCTGTGTCCAACCGCAAATTATACTGTGCTGTTACCTCAGTAAAAAGTAATGAGTTCTCCTTCTTTCAGGGACTCTGCTAATGCATTCATGTAATGCCATTGCACTCGCAGTTTTTGTCTGGAACTGTCTGCTTTGATTGCACTATGTGCATTAATAATGGTGTTTCTTGTGCACGATTGTTTTGTACCTGAATTCACCCCTCAGGGGTAAATAAAGTATGCCTGTCTATCTGAACATGTCTGGTTAATATTTTACCCCCAAATGTAGTTTTGTTCTAAATGTAATTTATGCTGGTTTCAATTTATAAAAATTAGGGTTGTCAATTTAATGTGTTAATTCAGTGTGATTATTTACATAAAAAAATAATGCTTAAAAAAATAAATAACGCAATTAATCATGTCCCCAGACTGTAATAAGGAAATTCCTGAGCGAATCAAGCTTGAAGTACCACCTGTCTTCTCCAGGGGGTAGTAAATGAAACTTCAGCTGTATAGGCAACGCGCAGCTTAAACAGAGAACAAACAAACCCTTCAGCAGACTACACAACATGAGGATGCGTTCTTGTGTTCAAAACACAGCTTGATGCAGCGCAAATCCAAATTTAGGGGTCTCAAGACTTGTTTTTCTAAGTATTAAACTACATTTAACTGACACAGCGACCTAAACATGGTATGTTAATGATGTGACGCAACCAAAGTGAGATGCTCCAAAAGCGTCCGTCTGATGCAGGTGTATATTGATGGGTCCTTAGACAAACCCTCATAATAAAGCTCAGACTGATTGACAAATTCAACTGCAAAATGGATTTCTGTGAACTGTTGGCCAATGATTGGCTTATGTTCAATAATATGCAAATAAGCAATACATTGGATTCTAAAGCCACTTTTTGTATTGTTTTATCAAAGCTTTAGTAGTCTGCCACAATAATGTAATGTGTTTTTGTTATCTGAATATTTTTTTATAATAATATACAGTATATATTAGAGGTGTAATGGTACAAATTTCTCATGGTTCGGTTTGTATCACGGTTTTAGGGTCACGGTTTCGGTACGGTTCGGTATTTGCTATGTTCAGGACAAAGTAAGAATACTGTAATTAGTAACAAACACTTCAACAGGTTTTACTGCAATAACCATATTTTAATCATGGTATTTGTAGTAAAATCATTGTAACCAAAAATCAACATGGTTACTGTCATGGTTATAATGTATAGTAAAACCATGGTTACTAAGTATATGGAAACTACAGTATTACTGTTGTAAAACAATGGTTAATTGTATCAAAACCTTGATTTCTGCTAAGAAAACACTGGTGACAGCTGTCATTGTTACTTCAGTCATGATTACTACAATATTACTATAGTAAAACCATGGTTAACCTATCTATCTGTCTATCTATCTGTCTGTCTGTCTATCTGTCTATCTATCTATCTATTTATACATGTCTAGGTGATATTTCACCCCAAAATGACTCAAAATTAGCATTAATGTTATATAAAATAGTAATAATATATCAAAATTGTAAAGTAATAACACATCATGGTAGTTTTAATTTATGCTGGTTTGATTTATAAAAATAATTAAAAATAAAATTAAAAAAAATAATATAATAATAATAATAATAATAATTATTATTATTATTATTATTATTACTATTATTTTGTCCAGACAGGATGATTTTCAGTACAATATTACAGTAGTGAGAATGATACTTTTTCACATTAAAAATAATAATCATCATCGTCATAATAATAATTATAGTAATAATCTATAATACAATATAATCTATCATCCATCCATCCATCCATCAGCTAATAATATTTCAATTCAAATAAGGGATGACTATAAATGTACTGAAAATACATTTTGAAGAAGTAGTAATGAAATGATTTCCATGTAAATAAAATCGTCTAGGCCTGAGAGCCGTCTGGTCCATGATTTGCACTTCACTGGCAGTGGCCTTTGTTAGAAAGATCACCGCCGGCTGGATATCACTCTAAAAAAGGGTCCTCATGCTCTTTCAGGGACCTCAAGACATCCAAAGCATGTCTTTGGCAAGAGCACTCCCACAGTAATTGATTTCTGAACAGTTTGATTGTATCTGTTTACCCGGTGTATTTTAGGCAGGTGGCAGGAAATGCCATATGACAAATTGCATCATCTGACCACTAGACACCTTTCCTTTCATCTCATCTTCTTAGCACTCCTCTGAGAGTCCAATTTCATGTCTTTCACTGTGTTTTCCTTTCTTTTTCTTACCTTGTACCAATCTAGCTCTCCTCCACTTTACTGTCATTAAAGTTTTGCTTACTCTTTTCTCTTCCAACCCAGGCCTCTTTTTAGTTTAACCCTTTTATTATTGTTATTGTGTAACAGGGCTAAAAGTCTTCGTTCACACCGCACACAAACCCGTTTTGGTTTTCAAATCCGATCTTTAGGACTGACTGTTCACTATAATTTTGTAAGTGAGGAAATCTGATCCATTCGTTCAGACAGTGTAGGCAATATCCGGTGTATGGCCAGAAACATATTTCACGAATGTTTGCGTATGCAGACGTGAGCACTTGGCCAACACATGGTATGGTTGAACATGCTTAATGTGCATTCTTGCATTACAGTGGTGGTCCCAAACCATAGTAGTACTCAAGGGGGTGAAAAAGTTACCTTCAAAAGTTTGTACCATTTAATTGGATTTGTTATTATTCAGTTAAATTGGTATAAAAAAATATATTGACTAACATATTTGCTCATCATATTGTCTTCAAACTGTTGCTCCATCATGACAGTAGTTGACTTTAAAGAGAAAACTCGCCATAGAAGAGGACAGTAACACTAATCACACAATGTCCACTATAGCACCCCTTGAGGCAATGTGAGAATGCAATACGTACTTGCACTGTGTTATGAATTGCGGTCTGAATATTTTGGAATGCAGAAACGTATGGAATTGAACTTGAAGCTAGCAAGAACCATCTGTGTTCACGCAATTGCGTATAATATGTTTTATCTACAATGGCTGCCATAATAATGATTAAGTGTATGATTACAAGAGACTTTTTCATGCAACATCTCAAAGTAGCTGTTAGTGTGGAAATTTAGCTTCTGTTCATGTCTATCAAGACATCAATGCTGAACACATTTTTTAGAAGTTAAAATCAGCTAAATTTTGCAATATCAGGGGAGTACTATTATGGTGTATAAATGCTTTATCGTTTAGATGATTTTCTACATGCATAATATCAAAATGATAATCTTTTTTTTTTTTCACATTGCGAGAATTGGGGGTTAAATTATGCATAACTGTCATGAAAATATGACACAGTGTAAGCATTTTAATGGCCCTAAAAATAGGCTGCATTTTCTATATGCAAAGTATACAACCCCAAATCCAAAAAAGTTGTGACAGTATGAAAAATGCTAATAAAAACAAAAAGTAGTGATTTGTAAATTATATTCACCCTTTGCTAAATTGAAAACACTACAACTAAACATTATATGATGTTTTACCTTGTTAATTTCACAGTTTTTTTTATTTTTATTTTTATTTTTTATTTTTTTATGTACAGTCATTTCAAATCAGATGATTGCAACATGCTCCAAAAAAGTTGAGACAGGGGCAATTTAAGACTAATAACAATTTGACGAGTTAAAATAGCATGGCAATGTGAAACAGGAGATGTTAAACAGGTGACGTAATCGTGTCATAGTATATTAGAAGCCTCCAAACAGCCTAGTCCTTTAAGAGCAAGGGTCATTCGAGACTTGTCAATTTGCCAATAGATGCTTCAGCAAATAATCCAGCACTTTGAGAACAATGTTCCCCAAAGACAAATTGGAAGGATTTTGGGCATTTCACCCTCTACAGTGCACAATATAGTTCAAAGATTCAAGGAATATGGTCAAATCGTAAAGGGCAAGAAGGAAACCACTTCTGAATGCACGTGATCTCTGATCCCTCAGACATCATTGTCTTAAAAAACATCATTCATCTGTAATGATATCATGAACATGGGCTTGGGATTACTTGAGTAAACCTTTGTAAGTCAACACCACTCGACGCTGCATCCACAGATGCAAGTTAAGACTTTACTATGCAAAGCAGAAGCCATACATCAACACTGTTCAGAAGTGCTGCCGACTTCTCTGGGCTTGGTCTCATCTTAGATGGAAAGTAGAACAGTGGAACTGTGTTTTTTGGTCCGATGAGTCCACATTTCAAATAGTTTTTGAAAAACACAGCTGTCGTGTTCTCCGGGCCAAAGAGGAAAAGGACCATCCAAGCTTTTATAAGCGTCAGGTCCAAAAGCCAATGTCTGTATGGGCCAGGGGTGTGTCAGTGCCCATGGCATGGGTAACTCGAACATCTGTGAGGGCACCATTAATACAGACAGATATGTAAAACTTTTGGAGCAGCATATACTGCCATCCAGTACCATCTTTTCCAGGGACATCCCGGCATTTTCAGCATGACAACTTCAAACCACATATTGGCCGAATAAGCAGAGAGTGCGGGTGCTAGATTGGACTGCCTGCAGTCCTGACCATCTCCAATTGAGAATGTATGGTGCATTATGAAGCGCACAACACAGCAACGAAGACCTTGTACAATTGTGCAACTGAAGACCTGCATAATGGATGAATGGAGGATAATTCCACTTTTTAAACTTAACAAACTTGTGTCTTCAGTGCCTAAATGCTTAATAAGTGTTAGAAGAAATGGTGATGTTTCACAGTGGTAAACACTCGACTGTCCCAACTTTTTTAGAGTGTGTTGCAACCATCTGATTTGAAATTACTGTAAATAAAAAAAATAAAAAAAAATGAATAAAAACAAAATAATGAAATTCACAAGGTAAAACACCATATAATGTTTAGTTGTAGTGCTTAGAATTTAGCAAAGGGTGAATATAATTTACAAATCACTTATTTTTGTTTTTATTGTAATTTTTCATACTGTCCCAACTTTTTTGGAATTGGGGTTGTAATTTCTTATTTGTTCTTCAGAATGTGGAGTAAAATGGGACCAGGACATTTTCTTGACAGGTTTTGTGAAAATCCCCCATTAGCCATATCATCAAATGACCTATACGTTTGTGTCAAAATACCTTAGAGTTTAATTGGATGTACAGCCTTTGACGTAAACAACAAAAGACGGGACAGTTTTCCCTCCTTTTTAAATGTTGTTAAGCCTACTGTAGTTAGTTGCATTTTATTATTTCCATTTAGAAAGGAGAAACAGACCCATATATGATTCACAACCCACCCATGGACAAAGCACTGTTGTAGGGTACAAAGATAAATGGCAACCGGCTCCTGAACGCCTCAGGAACACATGCACACGCCTGCACACTTCTGCATGAACACCCACACTTTGTCTTCCTCTTTAACAGATGCCTTATTGTCAAATTCCAAAATAGGAGCTCTTTTTTCCCATGCACAGGCATATGAAGAAAGTTCATACAAAGCTTGCCGATGACACACTGTGTTTGACAGGATATGACAAAAGCAAGCAAGTGACTCAGGCTTAAGCTCTGATCACAGATCAAGTTTCCTCTGCAGCTTCAGGGTGCTCAAAGACAAAAAAAAAAAAAAAAAAAAGACTTCACAGTGTGCCACCTCCAGAGAAGCTTGTGGAACTTGCCTGACAAAATACTAAACACAAAAGTGAAAGATGGAAAGGTTTAACCGTGGGTGTGATGAGCAGGTTTTGAGCACGAAAGCTTGTTGTGGCTTTGAGTTGCCCGCTGTGAGGACAGTGTGCAAAACTGCTTTTCTTGTATCATCACTCTGTCATGTTACATTACTCTCTTGCCCATGTAGCATATTGTCAAGAACATATGTACCCATAGGAAAGAAAAGTAACAGATTAGATCTCTTTAATATCTCAATAGTTTCTCTTAGACACCAATGAAACTAAATGTAACCAAATGAATGATTAAAGGGATTGTTCGCCCAAAAATGAAAATTCTCTCATCATTTACTCACCCTAATGACGTCCCAGATGTGTATGACTTTCTTTCTTCTGCTGAACTCAAATGAAGATTTTTAGAAAAAAATATCTCAGCTCTTTAGGTCCATACAATGCAAGTGAATGCTGACCAGAACTTTGAAGCTCAAAAAAGCACATAAAGGCAACATAAAAGTAATCTACTGTATAAGACTCTAGTGGTTCAATCCATGTCTTCAGAAACTATATGATAGGTGAGAAAGAGACCAATATTGAAGTCCATTTTTACCATAAAACTCCACTGTCACTTTCACATTCTTCTTTTGTTTTTGGCGATTTGCATTCTTTGTGCATATTGCCACCTTCTGGGCAGGGAGGAGAATTTATCGTCTTAAGCTATGAAGATTTAGTACCCAAGAGGTTTCTAAAATTGTAAAATTGTATGATGTAAAAATAACATTTTTTTATGTATTCTGTCTTTAATTAAGCATGTATTAAATGTGTCTCTTTCACATCTCACCATCACCTTAAATCAGCCAATGGGTAAATGATGTGAATGGATCGATGAATTTATTGGAAGAAAAAAAAAATCATAATGAACATGTTTTCAATTTATGAGTTTAAAGACATTTTGATATATATATATATATATATATATATATATATATATATATATATATATATATATATATATATATGTAACAGTTAAAGGATGGGCAAGGAGGAGGCAGGAACCGGCTGAACAGTAAACGTAAAACAACATAAAACATAAGACAAACACACACATGCAGCGCAGCAGCTTGCATCTCTCTCTCTCTAACTGGCACTTCTGGCTCGTCTTTATCTCCCTCCTGGCTGATTAGCCCGATTCAGGGCCAGCCATGTGTCCTCACGGCCTGGCCCCGCCCTCCTCCTCCATCACCCGACTCAGGCCGGGGAAACCCCCGGCATGACGCACTCCTCGCTCTTCTTGGAGGGGTGGCGTTGCCCTTCCGGCTGTGCCTGCCGGCAGGTCTTCCCTGCCTTTCTGGAGCCCTGGGAGAGACGAGGGGTGGGAAAGGGGAGAGGGAAAGAGCGAGGCAGAGCGACAGAAAGAGAGAGAGTAGAGACAGAGAAAAACTTGCTTGCAGGTTCTCGGACACGCTGTTGCCCGGTCCTCAATCGCTCCTCCGCCCTCTGGTGGACACCAGCTCGCGCCTCCCCCAGCGGGCGGCAGCGAGTCCTCCGGCCCCTGGAGGACAGGACCGCTCCTCCCCTTCTCGGCAGACGGCTGTGGTTCCTCCGGCTCTCAGCGGCAGGCAGCAACCCCTCTGCAGCGACCCCTCTGCTCCCCTGGCGGACGGCAGCTGCGAGGACTCCGCAACAGCACATCCCTCCTCCCTCCCAGGTTTCAGCACCACTGTAACAGTATAAGGGCGGGCAAGGAGGAGGTGGGAACCGGCTGAACAGTAAACATAAACTTTAATGGTAAACTTAAAACCAGCATCAACAAACATGCAACGTGGCCACGTGCATTTCTCTCTCTCGAACCGGCATCTCCGGCCGCCCCTTTATCTCGCTCTCCCGCTGATCAGCTGGCCCAGCCACGCCCTCCTCCTCATAACAATATATATATATATATATATATATATATATACAGTTGAAGTCAGAAGTTTACATACACCTTAGCCAAACACATTTAAACTCAGTTTTTCACAAGTCCTGACATTTAATCGTATAAAACATTGCCTGTCTTAGGTCAGTTAGGATCACTACTTTATTTTAAGAATGAAATGTAAGAAATGTGAGGATAATAGTAGAGATAATGATTTATTTCAGCTTTTATTCCTTTCATCACATTCCCAGTGGGTCAGAAGTTTACATACACTTTGTTAGTATTTGGTAGCATTGCTTTTGAATTGTTTAACTTGGTTCAAACGTTTTGGGTGGTCTTCCATAAGCTTCTCACAATAAGTTGCTTGAATTTTGGCCCATTCCTCCAGACATAACTGGTGTAACTGAGTCAGGTTTGTAGGCCTCCTTGCTCGCACATGCTTTTTCAGTTCTGCCCACAAATTTTCTACCGGATTAAGGTCAGGTTTTTGTGATGGCCACTCCAGTACCTTGACTTTGTTGTCCTTCAGCCATTTTGCCACAACTTTGGAGGTATGCTTGGGGTCATTGTCCATTTGGAAGACCCATTTGTGACCGAGCTTTAAATTCCTGGCTGATGTCTTGAGATGTTGCTTCAATATATCCACATAATTTTCCTTCCTCATGATGCCATCTATTTTTTTGAAGTGCACCAGTACCTCCTGCAGCAAAGCACCCCCACAACATGATGCTGCCACCCCCATGCTTAACGGTTGGGATGGTGTTCTCCGGCTTGCAAGCCTCACCCTTTTTGCTCCAAACATAACAATGGTCATTATGGCCAAACGGTTCAAATTTTGTTTCATTAGACTAGAGGACATTTCTTCAAAAAGTAAGATCTTTGTCCCCATGTGCACTTGCAAACTGTAGTCTGGCTTTTTTATGGCAGTTTTGGACTAGTGGCTTCTTCCTTGATGAGCAGCCTTTCAGGTTATGTTGATATAGGACTCATTTTACTGTGGATATAGATACTTGTCTACCTGTTTCCTCCAGCATCTTCACAAGGTCCTTTGCTGTTGGTTTGGGATTGATTTGCACTTTTCGCAACAAACTACATTCATCCCTAGGAGACAGAATGCGTCTCCTTCCTGAGCGGTATGATGGCTGCATGTTCCCATGATGTCAAGCAAAGAGCACCTCCTATCAGAAGCTAATTGTCTAATTGTCTAAAGGCTTGACATCATTTCCTGGAATTGTCCAAGCTGCTTAATGGCACGGTTAACTTAGTGTATGTAAACCTCTGACCCACTGGAATTGTGATATAGTCAATTAAAAGTGAAACAAACTGTCTGTAAACAATTGTTGGGCAAATTACTTGAGTCATGCACAAAGTAGATGTCCTAAACACATATTTCCCTTAATAAATTCCTAAAATCAGGCCAATTCATTCCCAAAATCAGTGGATGGGTGAGGCGGAAATTAACTGCGGCCTTTACTCTATGCTTTTTCCCCCTAAAAAGTATCTCAGTGGTAACCACCGGATACCTGTGAATATCCCCGTGCACACACCGCACACGTTTATTCGTACCCAATGCCCCTCCTTGCACCAAGAGTTGGTGGATAGAGGTATGGGTACAACCCGAATCCAACATAGCTTGATATGTATCCCCTTTTAAACTCACTGGTATCCGATACGTCCCTGCCTGATCGGGGGCGGCCTGCGGAGCGTCAGGGATCCGGATCAGCATCCCCACCTCCCTCAATGGACACCGAGCCTGGCAGTGCCTGGCTTCCCCACAGCTCACACAGATCAGCCCAAGCTTTCCTACCGTGCCCATGGAGGTGGTCTCGACAACCTGGGAGGGAGAGCGGAGGGAGACAGGGGAAGGGTGAGACACAGACAAGAGGAAGGGTTTTGGCGGGGGTGGGGTGGGGGGGGGGGTTGAGAGGTAGGAGAGAAAGAGAGAGAAGACAGAGGCTCTGGTTCTCTGCCTCCTGGAAACTTTTTTTCCGGGAATTTTCAGGGCAATTGGAGGAGTCAGGAGGCAGCAGAAACAGTCAATGTGAGTCTTTTATTACTCTTCAGCGTGTTCACAAAACTTAAACAAAAGGGCACTCAGTGGCCATGTAATCACACACAAACGAGTCAATAATTCTTGTTGCACACACAGGAACAGTCTCTCACTGGTCTCTCTCTTTCTCCCGACTGATGCGTCTGTCTGCCTTTTCAGGTCTCCCTCTGCCATCACTATAACGAGAGACAGGTGTTAATGATAATGACAGCCCAGGTGACGAGCCTTACTACTCTCCTTCTCCCGCAGACAGATACACGACCACACCCCCATCCCCACATACAGCAACTATAAAAGCATGTATCTTCCTTGAACTTTTAAATTATTTATTGTATTTGAGCATGGGACAATAGATAGTTTAATGGAGATGTTTTGGCACTCATCAAAATAAAATACTGTGAAATGTAAAATGTATAAAACATGAAACGGTTGAACTGTTCAGTTTTACTAAATTAATTAAAAATGAAAAAAATTGTCTCTTTAGCTATGGCTCTGTCTTCTTTACACATTTTCATACTGGAAATTCACTGGAATCTTTTTTGGCAGAATTGCTCTATACCCATCACTTTGATTGAGACCATTTGTGATCAGCAATTTTTAAGTCATTATGCAGATGTCCAGTTGGACTGAGGAAAACTTTTTGGTTTCATGCCACTCAAGTGAGACATTTGCTGGCTCATTGTTCTGCTGAAGATCTTATGTTCCCAAACCTTTTGCAGCACATTTTCCTTCAAAGTATTTGTGATAGTTTACATTCATGGGCAATAGTCAGGAGACAATGAAACAGGTTCAAGGTCAGTCTCTTTAATTACTGTTTCAGTTACACAATCGATGGTAACCGTCGATAACATAAAAAACTCACAGAGAAATGAAAACACTTTTAAATAATAAACACTCTCAGTTTGGGGTTGTCGAGCTTTCTGGTCGCTCTCTCTCCCACACTGGCACTCTGGTGTGCCTTATCAGGTCTCCCTCCGCCATCACTATAACGAGAGACAGGTGTTAGAGTAATCACAACCCAAGTGATGAGCCTTACCACTCTCCCTCTCCCGCGCGGCCGATGCCCATACAGTAGCTCAAATGGGTAAAAGCCTGTGGAGTCTTGCGGGACCTCTCGTACTGCAAACAACAGGGGTTCGAGCCACTTATCCCAATTTTAAGCATCTTCGTGTACAAACGTATGAAACATGTTTTTCAAGGTCTAATTAAATCGTTCGACCGTCGGTTTGCAGGTGATAAACGCTGGTGTGAATCGATTTAATGTCTAATAATTCATATAGTTTGTGTAGTGTACATGACATTAATGTTGTGCCTTGGTCAGTAAGGATTTCCTTTGGAATTCCCACTCGGGAGATAATTTTGAAGAGTGCCTCCGCAACACTACATGCTGAGATGTTGCGTAGAGGCACTGCTTCCGGATATCGCGTTGCGTATTCCACTAGAACTAATACAAAGCGATGGCCGCGTGCAGTCCGCTCTAATGGCCCGACGAGGTCCATGCCAATTCTCTCGAAGGGGACTTCGATCAACGGCAGAGGGCGCAATGGCACTTTTGGGGTGGCCGGTGGATTCACTGACTGACATTCACAGCACGCCGCACACCATTTGCATACGTCACTGTGAATGCCCGGCCAAAAGAAACAAAGTCTTTTTGTGACCTAAGTGGCCAGCTATTGGGTTATAATGAGCCGCCTGGAAGAGTGTTTCCCAACGGCTCTTTGGTACTAATAGCTGCATTGTATTTTCTTTGCACTGAGTGTCCTGTGTCACTCAGTGCAACCAGTCTTTAATAATGAAAAAGGATGGATATGTGAGTGTAACATTACGCTGGAGCTGTTGACCATCAATTACTTTCACCTGGTCAAAAGTGTGCTTGAGGGACTCGTCATGCGACTGCTCCAGAGGGAATGTCACACACCACGACACCACTTTACAGGACTCATCCACACACATTACCTTCAACACATGTTTAAACTCCAAATGGTTCCCAGAATTAGTGGATGGATGAGGCGGGAAATAACCGCGGCCTCGACTCTATGCCTTTTCCGTATGTCAATGGTAACCACCGGATACTTGTGAATGTCACCATGCACACACCTCACTCTCACCCATGCCACTAGCTGCGCCTCCCTGGAGAGTAAGGGCACTAAGCGGGCCGTCCACTGGTTGGGAGGCCACCTCCATACCTCAGCGGTTTTCTTGAACAGGTCGAGGAAGGCCTCCGGATCATCATTTGGCCCCATCTTCATCAGGGTCATGGGTGGGGTGGGCTCTGGGGGGGTTGCAGTGCCAGCCCCCTCTCTGACGATCAGGTTCCGGAACATTTGCCGGTCCTCTGCTTGTGCCTGAAGCAAGGCTTGGAACCGTTGTTCCAGCTTGAGTCGTAACTCCATGAGGGCTTGGTGATGGTTTGCTGGATGCTCACGAGGGACTTGAAAACTTCGCCCAGCAGTGAAGACTCCATAACGACGTTATCCTCCAAAGTCGGGTTTTCGGCACCACTGTGATAGTTTACGTTCGTGGGCAATGGAGGAGTCAGGAGACAATGAAACAGGTTCGAGGTCAGTCTCTTTAATTACTGTTTCAGATACACAATTGATGGTAATCACATAAAAAACTCACAGAGAAATAAAATCACTCTTAAATAATAAACACTCTCTCAGTTCAGGGCTGTTGTGCATTCTGGTCACTCTCCCACACTGACGCTCTGGCGTGCCTTATCAGGTCTCCCTCCACCATCACTATAATGAGAGACAGGTGTTAGGGTAATCACAACACAGGTGACGGGCAATACCGCTCTCACACTCCTGCAGAAAGACACATGACCACGCCCCCCATGCCAGAGTATTTCTATACATATATTCATCCATCCATCTAGGTCCCAGAGACACAATAAATGTAAAGTACTAAGATCTGTGCCACTATCTGGAGGTATCTGTCCTAATAAGACAGAGAAAACATTGATGCCATCTGTCTAATCTGAGAGACACAGCTGTAATATGTACAAGTGCCAATATAACACAGCACATATTACAGGTTTATCATTGTATGACCAACAGTAGAAATTTGCAGAGTATGTTTTACAAGCAGCTGTAAAACACACAGCTGAGTAAAGTCCATCAGGTGTCTAGTATGGAAGTCAGCATGGCTTTGCAAGCACGCCATATTCCATGTCAAATATTTATATGCGTACTTAATGGCATTTGACAAATTTGCAAATGCAAAACATTAAAAAATCAGACCAACCAAGTGCTGTTTTTAGCACAAGAGCTCCATGCTGTCAAATCAATTTCACAAAATTGGACCACAGGCAAACTTTCCTGACCTCTTGATGGCCTCTTTGTACTGTACAGCTGGAGATGCTTCAGTGCCCAGAAACCAGAAGCTTCTGTTTAAGATTGCAGCTGCTTTGAGAGAGAGAGAGAGAGAGAGAGACTGGAAGAAAAGTCTTATTGTGCCTTCAAAAATTCTCCTTTTGCAGTCCACGGTATAAAAATAACATAATAGGGGTTTGGAACAACAAGAGGGTGAGTAGGTAATGACAGAATTTCCCATTTTTTAGAGATTTATTCCTTTAAAAGCTTTAAAGTTTCCTCCCAAACCAATTGTGTCCTTCGCTGCTCTTGGATTCCCAAGGTTCTGCTTTCTTTAATAATACCTCACCACACGTTGGCAACTTAAGCACAATGCAGAGCCAATGGCGTTTGATATTTACAGACAAACCTTTCAGACAAGCAATCCCTTGTTCTTCTCATCTCACTGAAGTGGTTGTGCATTTCATCACATGAATAAAATGGAACACATGAGCCTGCAGGTAAAATTTCCCTCAGTTCTTACCTCATAAAAAAAGCTGAAACCTCTCCACATAGCCATTGAGCTTTGGATTACTCACAATTAAAATGTTGAATCGCTAAGAGCGACATTTTCTTCCCAGCAGATTTGTTTTTATTCAGCTTATTTATGTGCCCTCTGAGACAGACACAGCACAAGGAGAAGAGAGTGTCACGCACACATAGAGGAAAATTTGACTGGAATAAAATCTCTCCATGAGATGATTTCTATAGAACTGAACAGCCGGAGTCCCCTAAAGCGGCATGACTGATGCTAAACCACAAAATGACCAGCAGGCCTATGAGCAGAGCAAAATGTTGTCTCGATGGCACATCAATGGACCGCTCATACACTAGTTTTTTAACTAGTTTAACTTATTAAAATACTACACTTGTGCCTTGAATACACGTGAGTGAACGTAATTATTAATTCCAAAAAACTTTTCAAACATATTTTTCAAATGTAAAATATTTTTTTCATAAATATCATACATTTTTGAGTCACCAATATCAAGAAGTTTTCTTATGATTACTCCATTTTACCTAAACAAAATCTGCCTTTTTTAATAAAAATGTCAAAATATCTGAGATTTGTAAAGACTGCACATACAGTCATGAGGGTCTAAAGGGGTCCTCTCTGTTTTCTCTCTATTTTTTTGGCTACTTGCATGTTTGCTACACAACTTGACTTTGATTTGGGGGACAATTTATTTTTATTAATATTTTCAAAACGTCCTGGTTACTTTCGTAACCTCCGTTCCCTGATGGAGGGAACGAGACGTTGTGTCGATGTAGTGACACTAGGGGTCACTCTTGGGAGCCCCAAACACCTCTGCTTTTTGATAAAAGGCCAATGGGAATTGGTGAGTGGAATTTGCATGCTACTACCCCCGGACATACGGGTATAAAAGGAGCTGGTATGCAACCACTCATTCAGGTTTTGTGCTGAGGAGCCGAGACAAGGTCCCGACCATTTCAGTGGGTAGTTCAGTGTTGCAAGAGGGACACAATGTCTCGTTCCCTCCATCAGGGAACAGAGGTTACGAAAGTAATCAGGACATTCCCTATCTGTCACTCACTCGACGTTGTGTCGATGTAGTGACACTAGGGGTCCCTATACAAAATGCCACAACTAGCTGAACTGTGTTACGTGGACTGGCGGTGCGAGATGGGTAGACCGCTGTGTGCCTCGTAGCCAGCACACCAGGCTGTCATGTAACCTCCCCCAACGCTCTTATGAGTGTCGAATGGTCCTTCGGGAACAAGTCGACTTGCCCAACAAATAGGGACAGGCTAGCCCAACCGTGGCCTCTTTTCCTCTTTTCTCCCCAAAAAGAGTGGAATTTTGTTTACCGGCTGGGGGCCGTAACTGTCAACATCGGGGGGGGGGGGTGTCACTCCCAAGGGGAAGACACTGCAGAGACCACACCCCACCCGGGGGGGGGGGTATTTTGAGTGGAAATACGTCACATGGTCTTACCGAGTCTTGTCGGAAGTATGTCATGTGGAGAAGTCCCATGGTATGTCCTACCCAAAGGGGGAGGAGCTCTACAAACATGGTGACTGGGGGCAGAGGAACCTCTGCCCAAGGAAGACGCAGTTTACTGACAGGGAAATGATTTAGCGGAAGATATATCACATGGGGTTACCTATGGGGAACCAGCGCATGTGGAGCACCTTCCCTAGTACAGGGCTTAGTTAGCACATGTACTGGGCTGGCAGCGAGTTTCTCCGCAAACTCGTCTGCCACAGGGCTAAGGAGGAAAGTCATCCAGGGATCACAACTTGTGAACACGACTGGGAGTCAAAAGTGCACGTCTTCACCTCGTGGGAGGGGAAAGGCACTATGCACAAGCGGTATACCCGGCCAGCTGTCCCGGAACTTACCTGCTCGTACCTGATAATACACGGGACGAGACCGGCTCAACCCGGAGATTATAGAACCTCGCAAAGGTGTTGGGTGTTGCCCAGCCCGCTGCTCTGTAGATGTCTGCCAAAGAGGCACCATTGGTCAGGGCCCAGGAGGCTGCCACACGCCTAGTAGAATGGGCTCGTAGCCTCACAGGGGGCGGGATGTCCTGAGTGTGATATGCCATCATGATGGCGTCAATGACCTAGTGGGCGATCCTCTGTTTGGAGACAGCGCTCCCTTTCCGCTGTCCACCAAAGCAGACAAAGAGCTGCTCGGAACTTCTAAAGCTCTGCGTGTGATCCAAATAGATGCGTAAAGCATGCACCGGACACAGCAACACCAAGGCTGGGTCTGCTTCCTCCCAGGGCAGCGCTTGCAGGTTCACCACCTGATCCCTAAACGGGGTCGTGGGAACCTTGGGCACATAGCCCGGTCGGGGTCTCAGGATCACGTGAGAGTAGCCCGGACCGAACTCCAGGCACGTTTCTCTGACAGAGAACGCCTGCAGGTCCCCTACCCTCTTGATGGAAGTGAGTGCAGTCAGGAGGGCAGTCTTCAAAGAGAGTGCCTTAAGCTCAACTGACTAGGGGCTCAAAGGGAGCTCCCTGTAGACCCCAAAGGACTACAGAGAGGTCCCACAAGGGGATGAGGTGTGGTCTGGAAGGAATCAACCTCCTAGCACCTCTTAGGAACCTGATGATCAAGTCGTGCTTCCCCAAATACTTACCATCTACTGCATTGTGATGTGCTGAAATGGCGGCTACATACACCTTCAAGGTGGAGGGGTACAGCTGCCCCTCCAGCCTCTACTGCAGTAAGCACCGATCCGACTGCGCATCTCTGGGGGTCTTCGCGTCGGTAAGAACACCACTTAGCAAACAGATGCCACTTCAAGGCATACAGGTGCCTTGTAGAGGGAGCCCTAGCCTAAGTGATCATGTCTTAGGTCTTCCGAGTCCCATCCAAGGGCCAGACATGGAGATTCCAGAGGTCTGGTCGCGGGTGCCAGATGGTGCCCCGTCCCTGAGAAAGAAGGTCCTTCCTCAGGGGAATTCGTCAGGGGGGTGCTGTCACGAGGAGCATGAGGTCCGAGAACCACGTCTGGGTGGGCCAGTAGGGTGCTACTAGGATGACCTGCTCCTCGTCCTCCCTGACCTTGCACAGGGTCTGTGCAAGAAGGATCACTGGGGGAAACGCATATTTGCGTAGTTCCGGAGGCCAGCTGTGTTCCAGTGCGTCTATACCGAGGGTCAGGGCGTACCAAAGCAGGCAGTGGGAGGATACTGGGAAGCAAACAGGTCTACCTGTGCTCGAACGAATTGACTCCAAATCAGCTGGACCACCTGGGGGTGGAGTCTCCACTCTCCCCTGAGTGTAACCTGTTGTGACAGTGCGTCCGCTGTGGTGTTGAGGTTGCCTGCTATATGAGTGGCTCGCAGTGACTTGAGGCGCTGCTGACTCCAGAGAAGGAGACGGCGGGCGAGTTGTGACATGCAACGGGAGCGTAGGCCGCCTTGGCGGTTGATGTATGCTACCGTCACTGTGTTGTTCATCCGGACCAACACATGCTTGCCCTGGATCAATGGCCGGAGCCTCCGCAGGGCGAGCAGTACTGCCAACAACTCGAGGCAGTTGATGTGCCAATGCAGCCACGGGCCAGTCCAAGAGCCGGCGACTGCGTGCCCATTGCATACAGCGCCCCAGCCCATCTTGGAGGTGTCCGTCGTAACCATGACGCGCCTGGAGATATGCTCTAGGGGAACCCCTGCCCGTAGAAATGCTAGGTCGGTCCAAGGGCTAAAGAGGCGGCGACAGATCGGCGCGATGACCACGCGATGTGTCCTGCGGCGCCATGCCCATCTCGGGACTCAAATCTGAAGCCAGTGCTGAAGCGGTCTCATATGCATCAACCCGAGCGGTGTGGCCACCGCTGAGGATGCCATATGCCCTAGGAGCCTCTGAAAAAGTTTCAGTGGAACCACTGTCTTTGGTCTAAACGCCTTCAGACAGTTCAGCACCGACTGTGCGCGCTCGTTCGTGATGTGCGCCGACATCGAGACTGAGTCCAACTCCAAGCCGAGAAAAGAGATGCTCTGAACCGGGGAGAGCTTGCTCTTTTCCCAGTTGACCCGAAGCCCCAGCCGGCTGAAGTGCGTGAGCACCAGGTCCCTGTGCGCACACAACACATCCCGAGAGTGAGCTAGGATTAGCCAGTCGTTGAGATAGTTGAGGATGCGGATACCCACTTCCCTTAGCGGGGCAAGGGCTGCCTCTGCGACCTTCGTGAAGACGCGAGGGGACAAGGACAGGCCAAAGGGGAGACGTGGAAGTATGCGTCCTTTAGGTCTACCGCCTCAAACCAATCTTGATGCCGGACGCTCGTTAAAATGTGTTTTTGCATCAGCATCTTGAACGGGAGTCTGTGCAAAGCCCGGTTCGGTACTCGCAGGTACAAGAATGGCCGCAACCCACCGCCTTTCTTTGGTACGATGAAGTAGGGGCTGTAAAACCTCTTCTTCATCTTGGCCGGAGGGACAGGCTCTATCGCACCCTTCCGTAGAAGGGTAGGGATCTCCGCATGCAAGGTAGCGGTGTTCTTGCCCTTCACCGAGGTGAAGCGGATGCCACTGAACCTGGGTGGGTGCCTGGCGAACTGAATCACATAGCCAAGTCGGACGGTCCGTGTCAGCCATCATGACAGGTTGGGAAGCGCAAGCCACGTGTCCAAGCTCTGGGCGAGGGGGACCAAGGGGTCAATCTTGTCAGACGTACTGGTGGGTGGGGCCTCGTGGTGGGTCGGAGCCTGAGGCACAACGTCGAGAGTGGTCGTGCTGAGGCTGAGGCGCCACGTGGCCATGCTGAGTCCAGGGACATCGAAGCACTTACCTGGCTCCTGATACCCACCATAGGATCGGCCGGGGAGGGGGGAGAAGGAATATCGTCCCCGCAGTCCGTCGGAAACAACCTGGTGTGGGCGTGTTTGTGCCACAGCTGGGCACGCAGGGGCAGGGGGGGCCGCCCCTGGAGCGCCATACCTGCCATAAAGGAACGGTGGCCGGTGGTTGTGATAACAACAGCCATGAGCACCGGATATGTGATCCAGGGAATGAGGAAACCACTCCTTTTCGCTTTGGGCATGCGGCGAATCAATGAAAAGGCAAAGGATTCTCCTCCTGGCCCTCCACCGGGGGATGGAGTGGTCTTCTTACCATCTCTAGGCCTGCTGCAGATCTCCACGTGCCTGGGTCGCCAGTCTCAGGGGCGCTTCGAAGCCTTTCTTGGGTTCTTGGCGGCCGGCCGTGAAACGGGTTGCGTCTGCTTCCCATGGTGGGCTCCACGCCAGGACCGTGGGGGCAGGCTGCGGTGGAGCTGGTGCTGTTGCTGCAGGAGGACGCCCTTGGTGACGAGCAGACGAGGTGCGGGGTCTTGAGCCGTGCCGGGGCAGGATGTGCTGTATGGCCTCAGTCTGCTTCTTCATCACCAAGAACTGCTGGGCAAAGTCCTCGACAGTGTCGCCGAACAGGCTGACCTGGGAAATGGGGGCGTCAAGGAACAGTGCCTTGTCAGCAACTCTCATCTCGACCAGATTGAGCCATAGGTGGCGTTCCTGGACCACCAGGGTGGACATCGCCTGCCCGAGAGACCGTGCCATGACCTTCGTCACACGGAGAGCGAGGTCGGTCGCCGAGCACAGCTCCTGCATCAATCCCAGGTCAGAACTACCCTTGTGCAGTTCTCTTATCGCCTTGGCTTGGTGCACTTGCAGGAGAGCCATGGCCTGCAGGGCGGAGGCGGCCTGTCCAGCGGCACCGCAGGCCTCAGTCGCCAGGGACAACATAACCCTACAGGTGCTGGACAGGGGTCTCAGGCGGCCCCACCAGGTGGCAGCGTTTTGCGGGCACAGGTGCACCGCAACCGCCTTATCCACCTGGAGAATCACCGAGTACCCCCAGGCAGCCCCACCATCAATGGTAGTGAGAGCGGAGGAGCTCAGAGACCGGGTCCAGGCAGTGAAAGGTGCCCGCCACGACCTCGTGATCTCCTCATGCACCTCCGGGAAGAAAGGGACCGTGGCGGGGCACGGCTGTGAGCAGTGCTCCGGTCGCTACGAGGGTTCAGGGGGGTGGAGGGTTCCACTCCAGCCCAACACACACAGCCGCCCGGGCAAGCATGGCTGCCAGCTGCGCGTCATCCTGCGACTGGGCGACCACACCCGAAGAGTAGAGTCCTTAGCGTCAGACTGGACAACCTGCTCTCCGATGTTGCAATCGAGAGCTCATCCACTTTGCGAGCGCTGAAACGAGATCGTGAACTCACCCTGAGATGAGCCAGCAGTCTCATCCCAGCAGGGCAAACGAGCGTACTGGGGAATGGGAGGTCCATGGGGAGTTACCCAACAGATTGGCTCCCATTGGGGTCGCCAAATCACCCCCAGTGCTAACCAACATGGCCTCAAACCCGCAGGTAGAAAGACCGAGGCGGGGAGCTGCTGAGGTTGTCTTTCCATCTAACGAAGGAAAAACCGCGACCGCAACGTTGCCATGGTCACGCTCTCGCAGTGAGAACATGACCCGTCCATGAACGCTGTCTCCGTGTGGGCAGTGTCCAAGCACGTAAGAACGCAATCGTGGCCATCGGAAGCGGAGAGGTAACAACCGCAACCAGGAAATACACACAAACGGAGTGGCATCTTTAAAAAGACGCTCTCCATTAATGCCACTTTTTTAAGAAGGGAAAATATACTCCTTTAGTAGGAAGAATATACTCTTTTAGCTGCTGAAGCGCCCAGGGGCGTTCAAAAGGGGGAGAAGCCGCTTTAATGTGCCGTAAATCCAACAGCTTTTCGAGGTTAATGGATCGGCAGAGTAATTCAGCTCGCTGAACACAACCGCTCGGCTCCGAAGAGAAAATCTGAATGAGTGGTTGCATACCAGCTCCTTTTATACCCGTATGTCTGGGGGAGTGGCATGCAAATTCCACTCACTAATTCCCATTGGACTTTTTTCAAAAAGCAGAGGTGTTTGGGGCTCCCAAGAGTGACCCCTAGTGTCACTACATCGACACAATGTCGAGTGAGTGACAGATAGGGAACAAAATTGTTTTACTGCTTGTTTCTTTAAGAAATAGTAACAAAATATTATTCCAAACTACTTATGCCAACATTTATTTTTCCAAGAATTTCAGGTTGTAATGTGACTATTTAATTTTTTTATTGTGTTGTATTTATTTTATTTTATTTTATTTTATTTGCACTGTCCATCGTCACACCACTTAACTTTACTCCCCAGAAAGAATACCAAAAGGATTTTGAGCTCAGAAATTTTAAACATGTTAATCATAGGTTAATAAAGTATTTTTTTTATTTTTTTTTATTTTTTTTAATGTAAATTGCATTTTTTATTTATTTAAAATATATCTCAATAGATCTGGAAAAAAACAAAAAAAATGTGAGCAACACATTATTGACCCAGTTAAAAGTTCCCAAACTGTTGAAAATCTTCAGGAGGAAAAACTAGTTGTTTTGCCAAAGTTTTGTGGCATTGCATCCTTGAAAGTCTGGGGTTCTCCTACACTTAAATGACTAATAAGAAAGCGGAGGCAGAACTGTCTGTGTTTATTGAATGCAAAAACTTTTCCCTTTGAAGTGATAGAAACAATACACAACTACGCACATCAGAGATTAAAGTTGCTCCATGAATTGCATCCTACAGTAATTCAGTCACTATGTGACAGAAAATGCCTAGCATTTATTTTTTTGTGTTCCATGCAAGAAAGGATGTCAAATGGGTTTGGAACAAAACGAGGGTTAGTAAATGATTATAGAATTTCAATTTTTGGGTGAACTATCCCTTTAATTGTTGAGCATGACAGACATCCGACAGAAGAAATCGAGACTTCAGTCAAAACAGTCGAATCAGTTGTGACATTCACACTAAAATCAAATTGTTTTGATGCCCTTTCCTGTCTAAGTGGGCAGTTTTTGGCAAGCAAGCAGTGATGTTCTCCAGGCTTTATGACTATGCAAGGCTACAGTGACCCATAAGCTGTTCTACACAGAGAACCGCCAAACCTTTAGTGTTTCACTTCCTGTATATTCTCTCTGAAGCTAAGCAAGCGAGTAAGCGATCAGAGTCTGCTCCAATGATAAGGTTGGCAGATAAGAAAAGTGACAGGCTTTGGGGGTGACAGGTGGTTGAGTGGAGAGGATTAAAATAGTGTACCTGTCACAAAGTGTTTGACTGAGAAAGGGTGGGATGCACTTGATTCCATTCAGAGCCAGTTAGCATGCTCATTGCTTAACATCTCCAGCTGACAAGGTCTCTCGGCAACATATAATGACAGGATCACACATCTCACCGCAGAGCAGCCATTGACGGATCGCTTCAGGTGCTCAGACAGTCATTGAATTGCCGGCTGACAAGTCAAGAGCGACAAAGAATATGCTAATGAATACGAATTTGTGCATTTATTTGTGTGCATGTGGATGGATCTCTCACATGCAGGCTAAAACACTTAGCTGAAACTCATTGATAATTCAGGGTTAATTGAGGGGCAAATTCACTGAAAAGCAATACTTTAGCGTGTGCTATATTTCAAGGCAAAACCATGCAACTTATTAACATACCACCCACAGTCCAGTTATAATTTAGGGGGAGGGCACATGCTCATTCTAAACCGCATTTTATTGGACAAATAAATTAGATACTCCACTCACTGCAAGATGAGTTATGAATATTTTTGGTCTGTTTTCCAGGAAGACTAGAGCTCTTTTCAGATGGGATTAGTTTTACATGGGGAGGTGGGGTAATTTAATAATGACCAGAGCTTCTCAGTGGTTAAATCCCGTTGCAAATGGACTGCACGTTTCCGTACCGAGAAAAACTACAGTTACTTTTACCGTCTATTAAATGCTGTTACAAAAAACCCCAGGTAAAGGTAGTCCCATGCCAACTGATATACTGGTAAAAGAGTCATTGAGTCATCAATCTGCATTGTCCTGCTTGTGAGATCTTTAACTATCATTGTTTCTCAAATTCTTCACATGTCTGAAGTCCATGTTGGCCAATGAGAAGACACCAGAAAATGAAAAGTTGTGCTTTACAGCTTCGGTTGCGTATGGACGGATGCATGTTTTGTCAAGCTTTTTTTTAATTTTTTTATTTAAGAGAAAGAAATAATCTTGTTTTTTTCTTGGTTAGGAAAATGGGAAAAGTACACAAGCACATAATTTAGTGATTTGAGGCACAGCGAATAGGGGAAATTGTGTTGAGGTTTGTATGCGTTGTCTGGACACTGCAGCCCCGCATTTCGGGACATATTTCCCGAAGGACAAATACAATTACATAATGTAAACATATTGTCTTTCTTTCAAATTCAACAGATTAAAAAGATGGAGAAAGAGATTAATTCAAGAAAATTTAAAAATAGGATTACAGGCTCGCTAATGTCACCATTATTTATTTTATTTTTTTAACCAATCAGTTTCTTCTAATAATCCCAGATTGACAGTAAATGCTCATGTTTAATATTTTCTGCAAAATTAATCAGCATGGCTAAATATATGTATATATATATATATATATATATATATATATATATATATATATATATTTTTTTTTTTTTTTTTTTTCTGATAGATTAGTTATGTGTAACGGCAGTGTTTAAATGCAACAGGCAAACTCATCTCTGCAATTTTTTCTCTGCGGCATTGCTTAACCCGTGCATATCGACGGTAAACATTACAGACGTCCGCAGATTACAAACAGTTACTTGACAGTTACTAGACATATGTTCTGAAAATGAGTCCTGTCCGATTAGAGCTAAAAACTGTGCATTTTATGCATGTGTATATCTACTAAAAGTTCATTTTCTCAGCTGAAAGAAGTACGCTGGCATTAAGAGAGCCTCAAAGCTAACAAACATTGCATAAAAGTCTCAACACTCCAATTTTGATTTCATGGGGACTCATGGTGCTATCATGCTATTACCACAGTTATTCCAAGGCCGGATCTAAGGGGGTGCCTCAATCGCAAGTGAAGCAAACGGTTGAATTGTATCATCATATCTCTAACCCTAACCCTAACGAAATGTGCTGGAACACACACTAAGCACAATGTGCACACAGCATCTGACTATCTGGCATCTTGCTATCTGGCTACAAACATGTTATCTTTCCTGGATCAGATGATGTCATTGGAAATGCTGTAGCATCATGGAATGTTAAACCAATCAGCTTGGGTTCAGATTGCTCCAACCACTGGTGATAGTCCTCCATATTTGGGCAGAGAGTCAAGTGATCAATCACTCTAATTACATATGGCCAAGTACATGACACAGAATCAATGATGACTCAAATGGCACAGAATGTTACTCATTCTTTGAAATCTCATTACTAAAATCATGTCTGCATGCTATGCAAACCTTTAGTCATTGTTGTGTTTGCTTCTTTAATTAGTTATTTTGTAAATTATTATGTTTTATTTATTTGGAGAGGCTTTTGGACACTTGGAGACAATTTTGGACACAAGGATAAATTAATTTTGTAATGCGAAAACTTTTGTTTGCTTTGTTGAATCAACACATAATTTTACTGTTACAGGTGACATGATTGGGAACAAAACAAAAGCAGTTTTGGAGCCACCCTATTTACACCCTGAGGTGTATAATGTCAAATCAGACTGAATCATTAACTGAAACAGAAAATCTTCAAAAACACCCTCAGAGTTTAAATGGTTAATTAATATATTATCTTATCAATTAATTAACCATTTCTACCCATTGGAGATTATTTTTATCACCACATAATAATCAGGTTTTTTATATATGTTTTTAAAAATCACATCGGTCTGTGCTTACCTAAATGTCGAACCACTGCCCGCAGTAGCTGAAGCTGAAAGTGTTGTTGAACATATTGGCATGTGTGATCTCTTGTTTCCGGGTGAAATGTCCACAGAGTTGTGTCAAAAGCAAGTTGGAAAACAAGTTGTTTTTAGTTATAAATGATATAATACAGTCAACAGGTATGCAGATTTTATTAACCACACACCTTAACCCAAACCTCAAATCTAAACCTAACTGTCCCTAATTTTTGAGGGAAAATGCAACTTTTGAATCGTGTTTATCATTGATTATGTGAACCTGATTACTTTGTGGTTCCTACAAGTACAGAACTTGTGTTTCTGAGGCTGAGTAGTGCTACAGTAAAAGGTAAACATATTTGAATTGGTGCAAATGTGTCAGATGGGAGATGACGCTAATCAGCTACTCAGTAAAATGGGGTCGATTTCAGGCCACTGGAACATTCGGTAGCAACATGGCAACTTCACTTGTGATTTGCATGTCTATGTGGGGACTTGTCGCAAATTGTCCCATGGAAATTGCAACAAGATTGCACAAACCCCATTTTTTTGGCCATGCTTGCTGTATTACCTTACTCACACAGTTCCTGTAGTTACTCTGCCATTAAGATAACGCATAAACAATGTGTGGCGGCGAGGGCGTGGTTGAGTGTTCGTCCAGAGAGAAAGCGGTAAGGGTGCACACACCTGAGCGCTATAATGTCTAACACCTGTTTCTGATTGCAGTAAGCACTGGGGAGAGCGATAAAAAGGGACCACGCCAGAGACGAGGAGAGAGAGCTACCAGACATTAACCAAGACTGTGATAAGCTGTGATTGCTGAAAAGCTAGCCTGTTGTATGATCCTTTGGATGTTATTCTGAAAAGCTATTTTGAGTTTGTTACATTGAAGTCCTACCTTTGAGTTGAAATCCCAAGTTTCCCATTTCCTCCTTTCCTCCAATTTTCCTGGGTGTTGGCACCAGTCTGACGAGGTTCGTTGGGTGGGAAAGGAGGAAACGGAAAACTTGGGATTTCAACTCAATCAGTAACAGGTTATAGACATTATAGCGCTCAGATGTATGCACCCTTACCGCTATCCCTCTCTCTGGACAAATGCTCGACCACGCCCCCGTCGCCACACAATGCTATCAGCAGAGTTTTCTGATCTCTTATTTTCTTCCACCCTTTTTTCTTTTTACAATTTACATATTCATTTGCCCTCAAATGCCCAAAGAACTCTGCTTTTCATGTCAAACATGAAAAAAAGCCATAGAGGAGCACTGACAGGGCTAATGAGGTCTCGAGTGGATTTGTCCAGGACCAACCTTCAATGTGACACAAATTATACTTTAGTTAATCCAATTACTCTTAGATCACAATCAAGAATACATAAGCCTGTGAAATAATCCCATCTCCAAAAGGCCTTGATGGTGCCGATATGATCCTTTCCATCTAGACCTCTTCTTGTCAAGAATTTGACTTTTAAAAGCCTAACATTGATGCATTTTATATTCTAAAGGTAAAGACACTACAAGTTAGGTGCATCACATCCATTCATTTTTCTCTTATCTATAGTGACCTACAGTAGATTCAGTGTGTATCCATTAGCATTAGAACTGTTTGTTAGCATTTCTTTTAATCTCAAAGGCAGTTACTCAGCTGGCCAAGGCTAATCAGCCAAACCTTGATTGGTTGTGCTTGGTTCTTAAGCGCCATTTTTAATACTTTTTGTTTCTTAATGCTCTGCTCTGACCTTTAGAGTTAATCAAACTTTTTTAAATATTGAACGTCAGGCTGCTGACACAACAAGTTGGCAAGTTTTCTCTTGAAAACAGTCAGCGCATTTAAATAAGCCTCAACCATTGCGTTTGAATGAGATTAATTAACTTAAAAATGCATCCTCGTGACCTGTGCTATGCTACACCATTTAGGCTCAAGCACAAATCTTAGTTGCTGCCAGCTTTCTGTAAAATGCAAAGTAAACTGTTATATCACAAATCCAAGGTCAAAATACTCTACCAATCATGTTAAACGTACAGTGAGTCAGTTTGAGAGGCCTCATCGCCATGATCGCTCACTAAAAAACTTGGATCTCCCAAGCTCTTTCAGAAAGGTCCAGAACAATCTATAGAGCAATCCATCAGGCAGCTAACAATGACAGCTAACTTCCTGTTTCTCCCAGTCTTGCCATGTGAGAGAGCTTTATGGGTTAAATGCCATTCATAACAGGGTCTACAAATCACATCGCAGATACACTTTTTGTCGAGTAGTGTGAGTTTTTAAACTATCAGGTCGATAGTCTTACAGCTGCAGTCACTGTGTATGGAGAGTAATAGAGTTATAAGATGTTCCCTATCTGTCACTCACTCCACTCTTTTATATATGCATAGACATCCACATCTCTGCAAGGTGAAAAACGTCCTGGTTACTTTCGTAACCTCCGTTCCCTGATGGAGGGAACGAGACGTTGTGTTGATGTAGTTACACTAGGGGTCACTCTTGGGAGCCTCAAACTCCTCTGCTTTTTGAAAAAAGGCCAATGAGAGTTGGCAAGTGGAATTTGCATGCCATTCCCCCGGACAGCAACTGGTATGCAACCACTCATTCAGATTTTCTCTTCAGAGCCAAGCGGTTGTATTCAGTGCACTGAATTCAATTCCCTTCAAAGACGCACTTCAAAACTGCTGGATTTACGGTGCATTTCAACGGCTTCTCCTCCTCTGCACCCCTGGAGTGCAGAGAACGTCCCTGGGCACTTCGGCAGAGCAAAAATAAGAGAGTATATTCTAAAAGAGTATATTTTCATTCACAAAAAGAGCAGCACACACACGGAATGTCTTTTTAAAGATGCCTTTCTGTTTGTGTGTTATTTCTGGTTGTGGTCATTATCTCTCCTCTTCTGACGGCCACAATCGCTGTCTTACGTGTCTGGGCACTGCCCACACAGAGACATCATTCGTGGATGAGTCATGTCCTCATTGTGAGAACATGACCATGGCTTACAAAAGCAAGCCACCTCAGCGGCTCCCCGCACCGGTCCTTCTACCTACAGGTTTGAGGCCACGTCGGTTAGCACTGGGGCGATTTGGGGACATCAATGGGACTACCTCCGCCGGGTATCCCCCCACGGACCTCCCATTCCCCAGCACACTCGCTTGCCCCGATCGGGCTCTCGCACGAGAACACCGGCTTGTCTCAGTGCAAATTCGACTTCTTGTTCGGAGCTCGGGAAGATGATGAGTTATCGAGCGCAGCATTGGAGAGCGGGCTGATCCAGTCTGACGCAGAGGCTTCGGCTGGGCTTCCTCCTTCAGGAACGGTCACCCAGTCTCATGCTGACGCAGAAATGACGGACATGCTTTCCCGGGCGGCCGCGACCATCAGGCTAGAGTGGAACCCTCCACTCTCCCCTGAACCCTCGCGGCTCGACTATTGGTTCCTGGGCTCGGGGCGCCGCCAATGGCCACGCCCCACCCCCATTCCTTTCTTCCCGGAAGTGCATTAGGAGCTGACAAGATCATGGGAGGCACCTTTTACTGACTAGTCGTGGTCTTTCAGCTCCCCCGCTCTCACTACCCTCAATGGTGGAGCGGCCAGGGGGTATTCGGTGATCCCCCAGGTGGATAAGGTGCTCGCGGTGCACTTGTGTCCGCAGAGTGCCGCCACCTGGCGCGGGCACCCAAAGCTCCTGTCCAGGGCCTGTAGTTTGGTGCCGCTGGACAAGCCTCCTCCACCCTACACGACATGGCTCTCCAAGTATACCAAGCCAAGGCGCTAAAAGAACCGCACGAGGGTAGTTCTGACCCAGAATTGATGCAGGAACTGCGCTCGGTGACCGACCTCACTATCCGGGCAATGAAGGTCACGGCGCGGTCTCTCGGGCAGGCGATGTCCACCCTGGTGGTCCAGGAGCGCCACCTTTGGCTCAACTTGGTCGAGATGGGAGAGGCAGACAAGGCACGGTTCCTTGACGCCCCCATTTCCCAGGTTGGCCTGTTTGGCGACTGCAAGGCCCCACCCGTCGGTACGTCCGACATGATCATTCCCTTGGTCCTCCTCGCCCGGAGTTTGGTTGCATGGCTCGCGCTTTCCAACCCGTCGTGATGGCTGACCCGGACCGTCCGACTCGGCTATGTGATTCGGTTCGCCAGGCACCCGCCCAGGTTCAGCCGCATCCGCTTCACCTCGGTGGTGGGTGAGAACGCCGCTACCTTGCGTGCGGAGATCGCTACCCTTCTGCACAAGGGCGCAATAGAGCCTGTCCCTCCAGCCGAGATGAAGAAAGGGTTCTACAGCCCTTACTTCATTGTACCAAAGAAAAGCGGTGGGTTGTGACCAATCCTGGACCTGCGAGTACTGAACCGGGCTTTGTACAGACTCCCGTCCAAGATGCTGATGCAAAAACGCACTCTAACGAGTGTCCAGCATCAAGATTGGTTCGCGGCGGTAGACCTGAATGACGTGTACTGCCATGTCTTGGTCTTACCTCGACATAGACCCTTCCTGCAGCTTGCCTTCGAAGGCCAGGCGTACTAGTACAATGTCCTCCCCTTCGGCCTGTCCTTGTCCCCTCACGTCTTCACGAAGTTCGCAGAGGCAGCCCGCATCCTCAACTATTTCGACGACTGGATAATCCTAGCTCACTCTCGAGAGTTGCTGTGTGCACACAGGGACCTTGTGCTCCAGCACCTCAGCCGACTGGGGCTTCGGTTCAGCTGGGAAAAGAGCAAGCTCTCCCCGGTTCAGAGCATCTCTTTTCTTGGTTTGGAGTTGGACTCAGTCTCAATGACAGCGCGGCTCACAAACGAGAATGCGCAGTCGGTGCTGAACTGTATGATGGCATTCAGATTGAGGACAGCGTTTCCATTGAAACTTTTTCAGAGGCTCCTTGGGCATATTCAGCACTGGCTTCAGACTCTAGTCCTGAGATGGGCATGGCGACCAACGGGCGGTCTACGCTCCTGTTGCTTGTCACAACTCACCTGCCGTCTCCTCCTCTGGAGTCAGCAGTGCCTCAAGTCGCTACGAGCCACTCACATCCCGGGCGAACTCAACACCGCAGCGGACGCGCTGTCATGTCAGGTTACCCTCAGGGGAGAGTGGAGACTCCACCCTCAGGTGGTCCAGCTGATTTAGAGTCAATTCAGTCGAGCACAGGTAGACCTGTTTGCTTCCCGGGAATCCTCCCACTGCCTGCTTTGGTACGCCCTGACCGAGGCACCCCTCGGTATAGATATGCTGGCACACAGCTGGCCCCCTGGACTACACAAATATGCGTTTCCCCAAGTGAACAATGGTGGTAATCTCAACACATTTCTCCATTTGTTTGGGCATCCCGACCATAAACAAATAAAATAAATAAAACACATTTAATATAAAATAAAATACAATTAATTTGATTAATTAAAATAAATAAGCCATCTGTAATGTATTAAAATAAAAATCTTTTATGAAATTATACCAATTACATTTTCAATACTTGCTTGCAGAATTAAAATGTAAGGGAGTGCTGGGGGGGGGTTCGCCATACAAGCTAGAACCACCACTGCCCAGGGGTTGATATTTATTAAAGCCAATAAAAAAATATTGTTTTATTTTTTTTTATTTTTTTTGTAATATGAAGGTCACATTTAAACTGACTCTGAAGTTTTTTACCAGGCCTTTTTAACTGTCCCACAGTTGTGTCACTTCCATTAGTGTCATTTCCACCACAGAATTCTCTTAATCACAGAATTTAAGATATGGTGGAAATCACACTATGGTGGGACATTTTGTGACTTTATGAAAAAATTACATTAATGACATGAATATCCTGTAATGCATGTACACACACTGTGGGGCATTGTTAGTAGACAAATTAAATAAACTAATAAGAGTGTAAAAAAAATGTATTAACAAGACTTTCTAGAAGTTCATAGTGCCTGAAGTGCCTGAAGAAATTCCCATTTGTCATATTCAACTTAGTCTGAAGTATCAAAAGACAATTATTAGAGAAAACTAAGAACAGATGATGTTCAGTTAGTCAGTGTTCCCCAACAGTAAGACAGTATTTTCTTTAAACCTTAGCACAGAAATGTGTTGATCAGCAGGGCGTGAGATCTACAGCTCATGGTGGGTGTCTGATGTATAGGTTCTGTGTAGGAGGGTGATACTGACAGAAACACAGTGAATAACAACCCCTTCTACATATGGTCCTGCCAAACTGTCAGAGTGATGGCTTCATCTACTGTTCTTCACAGCTGCATGATACAAAGAGATCCTGAAACCTGCAGTTCTCAGCCTAGAAAGCACTAGAAACATTGAATTTTGGAAAACTACCAGCCTGTAAGACTGGTAAATTTAAATATGTGTAAATTACAGCGCTTGTGTGGCTTAACACCTGTGCTTTGTAAGACCATCAAATTCTTCCACTATTTAAACAAAAATATCCTGCTAATTTTCCTAATTAAATGCGATAGGTGCATATATTATGTAGTGCAGCTTCATGTTTTAAGCAATATGAGTACATGGGAAATCGACATGTTGCTTCCAAAAGTTAATGTACCCTGAAATCGGCCCCCTTCTGCCAAATGCATCATCCCCAATCAGAAATTTTTGCATCAATTCAAACATGAACATATTTCCCTCTAGCACTATACCCAAAGACACGCATTCTTGTCCTGTGGAAATGGTGAACATGATTCGAAGGTTGCATTTTCACTCTGAAATTGCATTTTTATTCCACTGATGGTGAGGTTTAGGGTTGGGGTTTGAGTTAGGGTTTATGGTTAATAAAATATGCATTCTTGTTGACTGCATTACATCATTTACAGCTAAAATAAACTGGAGCTTGCATGTGCCTACACATTCAACAACACTTCCAGCTTCGTCCATAGGAGGGCAGTGGTTTGAATTTCAGAATGCTCAGACCGATTTCAGCTGCACAACTCTAACTTCTGTCACCAAATTCATAGTGTAACCAGTCTGTCTACATCCAGGAGCATGCAATCTAGAGGAAGATGTTTGTAACGTAAGTAAGTGCACAACAGGACAAGCTCCTCGAAAAAGGTGACAACACTTTCACTAACTCTTTGTGATGCTCATTGACAATGTAAACATCAAGCATAAGCTGGATGTAATGGTTACGAAGGTTTAAAATTTATCGGGATAAAGGATAATGTTTAGAAACTAGCTATATTGCTGCATTTACGAAGTACAGATATGCAAGATGTTTTTAAAGAGCGTCCAAAAAAGCTATTGATTTCACCCCAAGAAAAAATGTTTGCCAAATTCTACTGAGCAGAATCTGTAGCACTTTAGAGTTAGTTTAAGAAACTAGTTGCTAATTGTGGTTTTGGCAAAGAAGGTGAGGATTTCCATGGCCAAGTGATCACTAACAATGATATACTGAAAATGACCATTAGATACCAATGGAAATGGCTAACCAACTGGCTTCTACGATGGTGAGACTTACAGTTAACCAAATGTTAAAACTAACTAATCAGCCCCTTTAAAATCTTGCAGCTAAAAACAAAGCAATGCCAATCATCCAATATTAGCCAATTTTAACATTTGGCAGAAAACATACATTTTGCACCCAGAACCAATACAAGTTTAGTGTGCCAATGCTGATTTTACTGACTGTCTTCAAGTCCCACTTCTTGAGCAAAGGGAGTTTGATATCAGTTTGATATCTTTCAGTTTTACCCCAATAAAGAAATCTCTTGAGCTGCACTAAACTGTACAAGAACTCAGTGATGCCAACACTGTCCCAGTTCTTCACATCAAAAGGAATTTGAAAGGAAAAACCCAGTCCACATACTCACCTCTTTAGCCATACTTCTGTGTTTGTGAGAAAGTTCAAAACCACAAAAAGCCTTTACTGAAATAGTGAGTGTTGCTGGCTCTCTCAAATTAGCGTTGTCTGATTTGTGAACGAACCAATCTTTAGAGTATGATCTTTTCAACAAAGGTTTTGTTCCAGTTAACAAAACCTCTCTGAATGACTTGTTAA
This sequence comes from Myxocyprinus asiaticus, assembly GCF_019703515.2. Lineage (NCBI taxonomy): Eukaryota > Metazoa > Chordata > Actinopteri > Cypriniformes > Catostomidae > Myxocyprinus > Myxocyprinus asiaticus. Next base: position 6,380,744 of record NC_059361.1, read on the forward strand.
CAAATGGGACTGAATCATGCTGACTGTTTCTCGAGTCAACAACGTATTTAATCATTGAACCTAGAACCACCCCTTTTGAACACGCCCGACTCAAAGATAGCCAAGTGAAAAACTCAATGACTAATCTGTCAATTTAGAGATATTCATTGTGCAGGGAAACACTGAGTTTAACACTAAATATATTACTAAACACTAAAGAAAACCACTTTCCCAAATGGTCTCATATTTTGACCCAAAGAGCCATGTAGTCTGAGCCAACTGTTCTGTTTCTTTGCAAGTGGGTGTAAATTGGTTTTTGAAAGAAGCAGCCGATGTGCCACGCCATCTCTGACGATTTGCATGACCATGACAGAAAGCCTTTTATCCTGTGTGTGTGTTATCGCTGCTATCTGTAATGCAGAGGCCAGGTTGGCCGTCGATTTTGGAGTCAGCCATGATCAGAGACAACACGAATAATCAGGCCCCCCTTTTTGCTGAAGTATTACTGAGATTGCATCTGAGGGAGTGACTGATTGTGCCCAGTTTATCTGATATTAGGGGAAATTGATTATTCCGACACTTCTACAATTGTCTGTGAATGCCCGTAGCAAGAAAACTCATTCCGCTGATCCTGAAGGATACAGGCCCAATGTTGCCGGATGGCTTTCTTTATAGATACCAGATGGGAATTTAAAGAGGAAATTTCCTGCCTTTGAGGATGAAATAAATGTGCAACAGATAGATTTGTTTTTTGTGCTATACATCCAGTTGTTTGTCATGGAGAAAGAGAGATGAATGGAGGATACAGTGCCCTTAGAGACTGAAAGAGGGTTGCTGCATGTTTGTAGTCTATTTTCCTTCAGCTATTAGAGTCTTGTTTGGGTTTTGATGGACTAGTGTGTCACTCAAAAGTCATTCACCATCTTCTAAATATTAGGAAGTCAGATATGACATTGAGCGATGTAAACACACTACTATAATGGAGAACAAACAGCAAAAATGATCAAAAGAAGGTGACAGAGAGGTTGCATATACAATGATATTAGATTTAAAGATAATATTTCAGCCCTAAGTGAATCTCATAAAACCTATCAAGAAAATTTACGCACCATTGATCTCCCCAAAATCGAAAGAAAGAAATAAGAAATAAATGTATCATTAAGAAAACAAAGCCTATTTTTAGACTTTAAAGATTTAAGCCTTAATTTGTATTATTTACCTCAAAATTAAGTACATTTCCTCTTCAATTGTTATTAATTATTAACTGTTTCCTAACCAAACACAATACGATAAAGCGTGAAGCGCTAAAATCTCTCTCTTCCACGAAAATCAGAGTTAATCCTAATAATTTGGTTTCAGTTTGTGCAGTGTTGTTCTGGGTAGTCCCACCCACAGTGAAGTCGAATTGGTCCAAATTATATTTTACATAAATGTACATAAATTGTGTCGCAGAGCATTTTCACATTCAGTTTGAACAAATAAATATTTGTTGCTGAAATCTCACATCGCACCTGATTAGGTATATATATATATATATATATATATATATATATACATATACAGGGTTGGGAGGGTTACTTTTGAAATGTATTCCACTACAGATTACAAAATACATGCTGTAAAATGTAATTTGTAACGTATTCCATTAGATTACTCATGGTCAGTAACGTATTCTAAATACTTTGGATTACTTCTTCAACACTGGTAGATTTTTTTACTTGTTTTGACTATAAAAACTCTGCCAGTACAGTAAGACAAAATACACGTTAAAAATACATTCTCTGAAAAACATAAATATCTTATGCAGTGTTGTTTCTAAAACAAGATAAATCAAATTGATTTTGTTTTAAGGATTTTTAGATATTTTTACAGGAAAACAAAAAAATATTATCAATAATAAGATTTTTGCCCTACAATCAAAGGTCTTACTAGAAAAAAGAAATTATGATCCAACGTGAATTTTCTTGATAAAAAAAATATGATCGTGCTTGGTAACGTGCATGTAAATAGCTAGAAATAGCATTTTAGCTTAGCGTAAAGCTGACAATTGACACAAGGTTTATTTCTGTTTCTTATGCTCCAAACTTACTTCAAACGTAATTCTCTGCCTGTTCGTATGAATGTAACACATCATAAGAAAGTGTTTCACCGCTGTTCAAATGCACTTTGGATCGCATCATTTATATGTATACATTTTTCCATCTGAAAGGACTAAATATTAAATGAAACAAATGACAGTAAAATGCAAAGTAATCTCTTCAGTAATCAAAATGCTTTTTGAATGTAACTGTATTCTAATTACCAATGATTTAAACTGAAACTGTAGTGTAACAATATGTATGACTGATGTACGACTAGCACATATGAGCCCCCTCCCATTATTTACACCATGATCAATGGAAACATGTAAATGTGTCATGCTGCAACCCACCCCACCCACCCCCCGCCCATATGACATCCGTACTTACAGCAATGATGTGCAAATGACAGAGAGTGAAAGAATTTACTGATAAACATGAAAAACAACCCCTCTTAACCAAATTTAGGGCACTGCCCTGCAGCCTGAGGGAACAGGGGTGTGCAGTTGTTCATACAGGGTGAAAGATGTGTGTTTTTGAATATGTATGGGTGGGGGTGGGGGGGATGATGGAAGGCCACAAGCCACTTTAATTAATAAGAGCATATAGTTGGAAGGCAGCCCAGAGTCCAGCAATCATGCAGTCTTTCTCTGTCAACAGACGCTGCCAAAATTCTGTGGTCAGCCAGTATGAGGTGAAATAAAAGAATGTGTATAGTTACAATAACAGAGCTTGAAACAGAAACAGTATATGAAAGTTTAAGTCATTTGAGTCTAACCTCTGTAAATCTATTATTCGGGACTAAAAACAAGACTCCAATGTCCATCACAAAATTTCCCTTATTTAAAAACAAAAACCTCCTGAGAAGGTTATATTGTAGCAAGGCCCAGAGATAATCTGCAAACTTATTTTTTTTTCATTTTTATGCATTGAAACATCGTAAAAAATCAGCGGTGGTTGCTGTGCTTTTCAAAAGTGGGAAAGCACAAAATTGTTTTTGGTGTCTGCAATGTTGCTCCTAAATGCTGCTCTAGTGAATTTCTAAATGAAAATAATTTAAACGGTCATGACATACTCTTTTTTTTATAATTTTATTATCTTCCTTGAGGTCCACTTATAATGTCTTTTTATTTATTTATTTATTTTTTTTTTGCACCAAATAGTCATAATTTAGTCATATATAATAATTTTCCACCTTGTCTCTGCAACGCTCAGTTTTAAGCTGTCCTTTAAGACTTCAATGTAAATGGCCACTGTTGTGACTGGCTACCATCATGCTTTTAAAACGCAGCATACATCGCCGGAAAAACGCATCAAAACGATCAAAGACGTCCATCGAGTACGTGTTTACAAAAGATTAAAAATAGCACAGATGGGTGCAAAAACGGTCCAAGATGCTTTCAGCTACACTGTCTTGCTGTTGTGTTGTTTTGAAGGAAACTTTTTTAAAGTTTAGAGGATAATTTTTAGAGTTATAGCTTGCCATTGTGTCTTTTAAAAGCAGAGCGAGATGTATAATAATGGTCACAGCTGTTTAAACATTTAAATCCAGGTAGGCACATGAAAGTGTCCTGTGTAATTTGACTTTGGATGAATCTCCCATGACAGGCCCAATCTCTCTCCTCTTTACCTGCGTGACTGACTGAGCTCCAGTGGGCGGGGCCAAGGGTGCAATGACAGAAACATAGGCTGAAGAGGCAGTCATATGCAGATGTATTTGGTCCTTGTGTCGTCACAAGTTCCACAAAAACTCATTTCTATTAAGGAGGACTGTGAAGGGTTTCACAAGGAGGACACAGGGAATCAGGTTTCTTCCACTCAGGTAAGGGTTTTTTAATGGAGTAATGTGGATCTTACAGGGTTGCCACAAGACCAGCTTCATAAATTTTAACAAAAACTCTTTCGCTTCACTGCTGGTGGTGTGGCTCTTTTATGCCACTCTCCCCATGCTCACTGTAATTAGAGACAGGTGTTAGACATAATTTAGCTCAGATGCAAGCGCCCTTACTGCTTTCTCTCCAGACGGATGCTTGACCACGCCCCCACTGCCACATATCCCCACCGCCTGACTCAGGCCGGGGAGGCATCCGGCATGCCTACCACTCCCCCCCATTTCTGGAAAGGAAATCGGTGGCAGCCATCTGTGCCCCTGGTCTGTGGACCACCTTGAACTTAAATGGCTGAAGAGCCAGATACCAACAGGTGATCTGTGCGTTGGTGTCTTTCATGCAGTGGAGCCATTGGAGTGGGGCGTGATCTGAATAGAGGGCGAAGGCCCGCCCCAACAGGTAGTATCGGAGAGTTAGGACTGCCCACTTGTATGGCAAGACATTCTTTTTCTACGGTGCTGTACTTAGTTTCCCTCAATGAGAGCTTACAGCTAATGTACAGCACTGGGCGCTCTTCCCCCTCCACCACCTGCGAGAGCACGGCACCCAGCCCCCTGTCTGAAGCGTCCGTCTGTAAAACAAAAGGGAGAGAGAGGTCGGGTGAATGTAAAAGCGGCCCCCCGCAAAGTGCGGCTTTAACTTGCGTGAACGCCTGCTGACACTGCTCCATCCACTGGACCAGGTCTGGAGCTCCCTTTTTAGTGAGATCAGTCAGCGGGCTGGTGACGTCCGAATAATTAGGTACGAATCTCCTATAATAGCCAGCCAGCCCCAGGAACTGTCTCACCCCCTTTTTGGTCTTGGGCCTTGGGCAGGTCGCAATCACCGCCGTCTTATCAATTTGGGGACGCATCTGCCCGTGGCCCAAGTGGAACCCCAGATACCGTACCTTCACCTGTCCAATCGCGCACTTCTTTGGGTTTGCCGTTCTGAGGATTCGGTCCATGAGACACTGAAACGTAGCCGGGGCCCCAAACAAACTGAACGGAAGTGTCACAAATTGGTGAAATCCAAACGGTGTGGAGAAGGCTGTTTTTTTCACGGGAAATTGGTGTCAAGGGGATCTGCCAATAACCCTTCATCAAATCCAATGTCGAATAAAATCGAGCAGTACCTAACTGATCGAGCAACTCATCAACTTGAGGCACTGGGTACGTGTCAAATTTAGACACTGCATTGACTTTTCAATAATCTACACAGAACCGTACAGATCCGTCGCTCTTAGGCACTAGAACAACCGAGCTGGACCAATCGCTGTGAGATTCTTCTATTACTCCCATATCGAGCATTGCATCCAATTCTTCCCGAACAATTTTCTTTTTGTGCTCGGGTAATTGGTAGGGCTATGTACCACCACCCCCGGCTCTGTCCCGATATGGTGCTGAATGAGGTTCATACGGCCCGGCAGAGGGGAAAACACATCCGCAAACTCCTGTTGCAACCTGGCAACCTCTGCGAGTTGACCTGGTGAGAGGTGGTCTCCGCAAGTGACTGGGGTGAAATGATTATGTTTTGAATTGAATTCACCTCTGGCCCGAGCTCCACCCTCTCTGGAACTACCATAGCAACATCACAGGGACCGCCTCCCTCCACAATTTCAGGAGCTTGAGGTGGTATATTTGACGTGCGCCCCCTCTATCAGTTCGTTTAACCCCATAATCAAGATCCCCCACTCGTCGTGTGACCTCAAAGGGTCCCTGCCACTTGGTGAGTAATTTAGAGCTTGATGTGGGAAGCAACACAAGCACTTTATCTCCCGGTGCAAATTCCCTTAGCTGAGTTCCCCTGTCATACAGTTGACGTTGTCGTTCTTGAGCTTGGAGCAAATTCTGCTGTGTTAGTTGCCCCAAAGTGTGGAGTTTTGCTCTAAGATCAAGCACGTATTGAATTTCATTCTTACTATTTGAAGGTCCCTCCTCCCACGCTTCGCGTAAGACATCAAGCACACCGTGCAGGCGCCGCCCATACAGTAGCTCAAATGGGGGAAAGCCAGTGGAGGATTGCGGGACCTCTCGTACTGCGAATAATAGGGGGTCGAGCCATTTATCCCAATTTCTAGCATCCTCGTGCACGAACTTACGAATCATGTTTTTAAGGGTTTTATTAAATCGTTCCACCAGGTCATCTGTTTGTGGATGATACATGCTGGTGTGAACCGATTTAATGTCCAATAATTCGTACAGCTCGCGTAGTGTCCGTGACAAATGTTGTGCCTTGATCGGTGAGGAATTCATTCGGAATAAAAATTTCATTCGGGAGATTATTTTGAAGAGTGCATCTGCAACGTCTCCGCAACTCCAGCAGGCTGGCCCAGGTGCTACACCCGCACCTGCATCGGCGGGTGCCCCCACCTGAGGGGGAGAGCGGCAGGGCATCTTAGGGATTGGGGGAGCCCCTCCCCTCATCCGGGGAATTGGCTTCGGTGCTGGTAGTCCTCCTCGCCTGGGCGGGGCGGTGTGGCTCTTTTATGCCGCTCTCCCCATACTCACTGTAATTAAAGACAGGTGTTAGACATAATTTAGCTCAGGTGCAAGCGCCCTTACCGCTTTCTCTCTCTCCGGACTGACGGATGCTTGACCACCCCCCCACTGCCACAAGGATGTTTTCAGTTCTGAAAAATACTGTATGTTTTTATAGTGCAGTTACCTCTTATTTGTCAAAAGATAAAGGAAATTTTTATTCCTCATGTCATGACCCCTTTAACAAAATAGGCAAAATAACTGATTATGAAAGCTGAAATAAATGTGTAACATCATCAATCTGAGCTGCCAATTGGTGCCAAAAACTGCACTCGACAGCTGTGTTTTCACATTTCATAGGCTTTTACATCACTTCACCATTTCAGTTATTAGTATTTTATAGTGAAATCATGCCAATTTTAGAGCTCGGCCAATCATCATATAGAAAAGCCAGGCATCTAGGCGGGACAAAAATTAACTGATTAAAAGTAGAGGTTGACCGATAAATCGGTTTTACCAATTAATTGGTGCAGATAGTTGATTTTTAGAACATCAAAATTCAACACTTATTGTTGCAAGTATTTATTTATTATTACTATTATTATTCCTCTGTGTTCTTCTAGAGTCTATAACAAACTGCTCATACAGTATTTATTAGCCCATATGACAATGTTTACTTTATAGTGTTTCTATTGTAATGCATTGTAGATAATCAAATCTTTTTTTTTTTTTTTTTTTATAATTTGGATTTTGGTTGCACAATAATCTGCATCTGGGATTTTATTCACTTTGGACTCTTTGGTCCCTCGCATTAATGAAAGACTAAGACAACTTTTTAACCTTCAATAAATCAATTTTAAAAACTATCGGCCGATGAATCGGTTGTCAGATTTATCCACTACCTTAGTTATCGGTACTGGCAAAATCCACTATCGTTTGACCTCTAATTGAATGTTCAATGTAAAAAAAAAAAAAAAGAAAAAAAAAAAAAGGTGGAAAATATGAGTGGAGCTTGCCCATGCAAAATACATCACCGTAAAGCTAGATTGTTGTGGGTGGTTGCCACTGCATTGCTATTCAGGTGCTAAGGTGTTCGGAAGTTGTTTTTAGCATGTTGCTTAAAGGTGTTCAGAGTGGTTGATAGGTGGTTGCATACTGGCCAAAGTAAAAAGAGCACACCCTCAAGTCTTTACATTATTCTAGTCTCTAGATGCGGCACGGGTCCCTCCTTCAATGTACAGTAAGTCTATATGATTTTTTCACCAATTTTATCAGCCACCAAGTGAAAATTGTTAATCTGTTTACTTAGGTATTATTTATGTTTGTATCACGTGCCTAAGTATGAGCAATAAATAGAAATGCTTGCCTTAAGAGCACAAAACAGTAAAATATAAAAGGATTATATGGTCAAACCTGCTGACGCCATCCTGTTAGAGTGATCCTTTACTGACCACTCACACAGATTAATGAATGTAACCGGACCATCTGTCCAAGCAATCATCACCATGGAGACGGTGTATCTTGGCACCACACAGATACGTGTACCGAGTGCCTTCAACACTGATTAAAGGAATAACCAATTTGAGTTAAATGAGATTGGTCCTCTGATGCAGTAAAATGACTTGAGTCACAGGTCTTAACTAAAGGACCGTTCATTAGCTGTGTATGTCATTAGCGTTTCCAGATAATGTAATCAGATTATGCTCATCTACCCAAAGTATCTCACTTATTTATTTGACAGGGTCTTTTTCAAACTGTATACTCAGAGCCCCTCCTAAAAAGTGAGACAAAATAATTGAGGGACAAATTACACTGAAGCATTTGCGATTGCATCAAACAGGTAATGACGGGAGGTAAGATAGAGCGAGAATAAATGTGAGAATAGAAAATGAGAGCGACATTAAAGCAAGATACTTTATAATGTTAAATGGAGTTCTGGCAAATGTCAGTCAACCCTTGAAACACTTTGATGAATAAAACACATCATCGCAGAAAGGAAGGTTTCATTGAGCAGTTAAATATTCAGTTTGGACGTCTAAATCTTTCCTCTCAGAACTTTGAAGAAACATTTTTTAACCTAATTTACAGACAATCTGCTCTATTCTATGGCCTCTGCAGGTTTGCTATTCAAAAGCGTCTTTAAAATATGCTCTCTGTATCTCATAATCAACACCCTCTGGATTTCGATACAAACCACACATAATTTAAAGCAGCTAAACTACATCCACTGTGCACTTTTAAAAAAGTAACTAACTACACTGCAAGCCACTGACACAATGTTGCAAACTTCAATGAATGTCAATTTAGATGACACCCCTGATTCATTATATTATATAATGTTTAATAACATTCCTTTAATATTAAACTCAAATCAACAGAATTTGTGGCATTATATTGATTACCATAAAACATATTTAGATTCTTCCCTCATTAAAAATAATAAATAAATAAATAAAAATCACGGTTAAAGGAACATTCTGGGTTCAATACAAGTTAAGCTCAGTTGACAGCATTTGTTGCATAATATTGATTACCAAAAAACAAACAAATAAATAAATAATAATAATAATATTTTGACTTGTCCCTCCTTTTCTTTAAAAATTCAAAAATCTGGGTTACAGTGAGGCACTTACAATGGAAGTCAATGGGGCCAATCCGTAAACAAAACAAGACATAAACAGTATGCATGTAAACATTATTTTAGTGTGGTAAAACAGCTTACTAGCCTTTTCTGTGTAAAGTTATATACAATTTTACACCTTCGCTGCCATGATGATGTAGTCAAAAGTGACTAAAAAAAAATTGACAGCTCAAATAATACATGGGTTTTTAACAGAATAATGTAAGTGCTTTCATAAAATTATAAGCTTCACATTTCTGCTTTTAGACTCTCCAAAAATTGGCCACATTTACTTCCATTGTAAGTGCCTCACTGTGACCTACATTTTTGCTTTTTTTAAAGATAAGGATGGATGAGTCAAAATTATTTTTTTGTGGTAATCAACATTATGCCACAAATGCTGTTGATTGAGCTGAACATGTATTGAACCTGGAATATTCCTTTAAAGTAAGACACTTACAGTGGAAGTGAAAGGGGCCAGTCAATAAACATTAAAATACACAATGTTTCAAAGGTAAAGCCAGAAGACGTAAAAATTATACATGTTAACATTAGATTCGATTCGATATATATATATATATATATATATATATATATATATATATATATATATATATATATATATATATATGAGTATACAATAAAGATTTTTATGAAGTGCAAAGTTATGAGGTAGAGAAGCAGAGACCAGCTCAATGCAAATGTCTATGAATACAGTACAAGGTGCAAATGAAGAAGTATAAACTGAAGGTGCATTGTACAGAATGAAGTATAAATATGTAAATATATATATATGGCCGGTGACCATAACAGTGCAAGTGGCATCAAGAGGTAGAAATTATGTGCAAGGAAATGTGAAAGGGAATGTGCAAAAAAATATGTAGTCTGAGTGGGATGTAGTGTTCAGCGCCTGAGTTTAGAGTTCAGTAGACTGACAGCTGAGGGAAAGAAACTGTTCCTGAGTCTGCTGGTGCGACAGAGAAGACTCCTATAGTGTCTCCCAGATGGGAGAGGAGTAAACAGACCATGGTTGGGGTGAGAGGTGTCTTTGATAATGCTTCTCACCCTCCTTAGGCAGCGTTTGTGGTGAATGTCTTTGATGGAGGGTAGCTGCACACCAGTGATGTATTGGGCAGTTTTCACCACCCACTGGAGGGCCTTCTGGTTTGAGACAGTGCAGTTGCCATACCACACTGTGATACAGTTTGTTACTATACTTTCAATATTGCAGTGGTAAAAGTTCAGTAGGATGTGGGGGGACAGGTGAGCTTTCCTTAGCTTCCTAAGGAAGTAAAGGCGCTGTTGCGCCTTTTTGATCAGAGTGGAGGTGTTGTAGGTCCAGGAAAGATCTTCAGAGATGTGGACACCCAGGAACTTGAAGCTAGTCACAAGCTCCACTTCGTCCCCATCAATGTAGATGGGAGTGTATGTGTGGCCCTCCCGAGTCTGCCGGTAGTCCACAATCAGCTCCTTGGTCTTCTGGGTGTTGAGTGTGAGATTGTTGTTGGCACACCACACTGCCAGGTGCTGTACCTCTTCCCTGTAGGCCGTCTCATCATCGCTGCTGATCAGGCCTACCACTGTTGTGTCATCTGCAAACTTGATTATGGAGTTGGAGCCATGTGCTCAGGTATGCAGTCGTGGGTGAAGAGGGAGTAGAGGATTGGACTCAGCACAGAGCCCTGTGGTGCACCAGTGTTCAAAGTGAGGGTGGAGGAGTTGTGGTTGCTCATCCTAACAGACTGTGGTCTGTTAGTGAGAAAGTCCAAGGTCCAGTTGCAGAGGGAGGGGCTGATGCCAAGATCAGTGAGCTTGGAGATCAGCTTGGATGGGATCACAGTACTGAAGGCAGAACTGAAATCAGTGAATAGCATCCTGACATATGTGTTGTTTTTGTCCAAGTGAGTTAGGGCGGAGTGAAGAGCTGAGGCGATAGCATCCTCAGTTGACCTGTTGGGTTTGTAGGCGAACTGATATGGGTCCAGTGTTGGGGGCAGGCATGTTTTCAGGTGGGAGAGGACCAGCCTCTCAAAACACTTAGCGACGATGGGAGTAAGAGCAATGGGGCGGAAGTTGTTGAGGGCCACTGCAGCAGCATGTTTTGGTACTGGTACAATGGTGGCTGTTTTGAAGCAGGTGGGGACAATGGCCTGGGCCAAGGAGAGGTTGAAAATGTTGGTGAAGACATCTGCCATGATTTTAGTGTGACAAAATTGCTTAATAATCTTAAAAATTACAATCCAATATTACAATTTCATTGTCATGATGGGTCGAAATAATTCTTTGTGATAATGCACATTGTTATAAATTATGTAGATTGAGCATAACTTGTTTTACACTTGGAACATTCCTTTAAAAACAGTGATGAACATAAAATGAATGCTCACTTCACTAGTTTATCAATGATTTGGTTTGATCTGAGAGTGAAAAACAAGTTTAATTATGCTATGTTTGTTATACAAAGAGATTGTATACATTCAGAAGACTTGGAATATGATGCATAGACTACTTTTATGACACTTTTGGGTGTTTTAAAATGCATTAAAGTGAGTCACTGTCTACTGCCATTGTATTGAATTCAGCCAACAGGACTGGATTAATTTTTCATTAAATTATCTCTTTTTGTGTTCCACAGAAGGAAGTCATGAGGGTTGGAATGACACAAGGCTGAGAAAATGATGGCAGATTTTTTTTTTTTTTTGGGTGGACTATATCTTTAACAAAACATTACACACTAGTGCTGCACAATTTGTATAAAAGGTCATACTGCGATTATTTGTTTAAATAATGTGACTGCGATTTGAACTGCGTTTATTATGATAAACAAAAAAAATAGAAAGTGATTTATTTTGACCAAAATTTGGTAATGTTTTGCCCATGCTCTACTGCCAATAAGAAGACTTAGGCCATGTCCACAGTAATACATTTTGGTATGAAAATCCATTTATTTTACAACGTTTTGTCCTTCTGTCCACTCTGAGACAGCATTTTTGTCCAGGGAAAACTGAGCTTTTCAAAAATACTCTCCCAAGTGAATACATATGTCCATTTTTTTTACAGGAAAAATGGACTTATTTTAAATCAATAAAGTATTTGTTGTCATCGATGCAGTCATGTGATCCTTTCAACCCAAAACAACCGACTATACATACTATCATTACATAAATAGAGACAGACATGTAGCTGTTTGCAAAAGATGTTTTACATAATTTCATAAATTTTTTTTTTTTTTTTTTTTTTTTAGCTCTAAATTACAGTTCAGCCCTGTGTTACGTTATAATGACTTAACACAGGCCTATTTAAAAAAATAAAATAAATAATAAAATAAAATAAAACTACTTTGGAGTCAATGGATTAGGAAGGCCAGGCCAATGTATCCAAATATTAGGCTTATATTTAGTATACTTATTCATAAAAACTTGAATCTGTCACAAATTGATTCGATTATTTTGTTCACAAATGTACATGGAGGGGCAATTTGCACTGTATGGGAATACTGATTAAAAATACACAAGGTTTTACATTCACTGGCTCAAAAACTTAATATTGGATAAGAAATTAATTTGTGATGCATTGTGGAACAGAAGAACAGCAGTCAGAATTAAAATATTTATTGAGCATTCATTACATTTAGGGAGCGCAGAGACGTTTGGCTTATGCGTGACTGCGAATATAAACAGAAAAATAATACTAATGCTACTTAATCAGTGAGCCAATATGAATAAAGGACAACAATGTCTGATGATGCAAACCAACAAATAGACAATATGTAGACCACTGATTATACGTAATATATTTTCTCTCATATCATACAGGAACACCTACTGAACCAATCATTTAACTATAATTGAAAATTGTTATCTAATTAGGCCAGTAATGGCTCATCATTAAATCAAGCATGGTCACAGAATTAACCACTTATGTTAATAACGTAAGTGTATTGTCAAAATATTCCATAATATGCATTTAGTGTAATTGAGGAATAAAAAACAGCAACAAACGTATTTTGCAATAGGTTAGTTTGTTTTGTCCAATACAACAAGTCCACTCAGTATTTGTTTGTTGCGCTGACTCCTACAATAGCGGCAACACATAAAATGGGTCATTATTTTACCATGCCATGTCTCCACATCTACATGGTGCCTGTCAGACACACAGTAAAGGTGAGTGGAAAGAAAGTTAATGATCAAGATATTTACTGAGCAAATTAAAGGAATAGTTCACCCACAAAATATATTCTTCCAAACCTGTAGGCTGTTATTTAATTTTTTCAGTAGAACATTTTTGAACAATCTTCACGCAGCTCTTTCCAAACTGGACTGACTGATCACACTGTGAATTTGGCAACAGCAGGCTAAGAGTTCTGCTGTTGACTTTTTCAACCGGGTATGCTGTAACATCCCAAGTGTTCATGACTTAACCAAACTCAGCCGGTAAACGATATACAGGCCCAACGCATCCGTGCCATAACCAAACACAGCCAGTTAATGGTATGCAGGCGCAGCACATCGCCTTAGGACAAATTCATCCATGACAGGTGTAGATTTAAAAGTATGCCCATTTTCCTTCCTTATTTGTAGATTAATTATCCAATCATTCATTATGAACTCTGCTACGACCTTTTCATAGAAGCTGTCAGATGTCGTCAGTTGGTGCATCATTATCTTTTCAATGGACATCAGAGCCAGGCCCCTCAAGTCTTAAACGTCTTAATCTTATTCAGTGCCGAAAATTTTCTCTCTACTGATGCAGTAATAGACTGCTACTTAAAGCGTCGTTATGTTATGATAGGTAACGTGTCTAACGTAACGTTTACGTTAACTATGTTTTTATTCCATGTTGCCAGATAATGTGGGGGAATATGTTTTCAGTGGATTTAAAAAAAAAAAAAATGTTGTTTGAGAAAAACATGAAAATATACAGTTAAGGTTTAATTTTCTTTAATTTAATTTAGTTGAGTTAGTTTGGCATCAACTGCATTTAGATGATTCTCTGTAATCGATTTCTGGCGACGCTACATCGTTTTCCACTTAGGCGAGCAATTCGGGTACAGCTTTTCTAGTGCATGAAATCGCCCACATGCCAACCAACCAATGACAGCGATTCATAGCAATAGAGCATAGGCGCCAAAGTTATTGTGGATCCGCTCACCTGAATCCCTCCATAACTGGAACAGATTGCAGAAAACTACCATTGTTTGGCACTGGAGTAATTTGAGGACAGTGACATACATATTTCCAACATTTTATTCTGTAAATAATTTTAATGTTACACCTCAAATATCAAGGAAATTTATATTAATGTTAATATTATTAAGCAAATCCCTGCACTCATTCTCTGGAATGGCTCGGGTATGTAGAGCATTCACAGTTTATATGGACCACATGCCACTGGTATACATACCATAAATTCAGTGGACCTGCTGTAATTAAAAGTTTGGCAAAATCTTCAGCCGTTTTCCAGTGGATATTTTTTAATAAAAGGATCAAATGGGCAGATTCAATTCATAACAAGCTTTATTGGCAAGATAAACTTAAGTGTACATTGCCAATTCATTATTAGACACTGTACATACAGATATAAATAAAATTGAATGCTGAAGTTTAATTTTCTGAAGTTCCAAATCTCAAAACTCTTATTTTCTCTGTCTGCCGTTCAGTCTCTATCGTGTACATGCTGGGTCTCTCTAGCCCGGTTTCACTTTTGACACTAGTTCATATGACAGTGAGTGAGCGTTTTCGGCCGATGTGAGGAGATATGGGAGCTTGCCCGTATCTCTCTCCACACCTGGCGCACCGATTGCGGGTGAAGTTTCCATTCTCCATACAGTAAATCCGCTTCCGTGTTTATTAGGCCAGGGACATGTGTCGAGCGTAATGAATAAGCATGCACTGCTCCACACAATCAGTTTCTGTGTGGAGAATTTGTACCTCCTGGAAATGTATATGCCAGTTTTAGCCACAGGAAGTGGGGGAAAACATTAGTGAAGTTCAGGAATTAAAAAAAATAAAAAATAATTAATTGTATTCTTTTTTTTTTTTTTTTTTTTATGTGTTAAACAGTCAACTAATAATCTTTTATTTATGCTATTCCATAGTCATTTATGCAATATGCTCCAATACGTATTATTGAAGGAAAATGATTTGCCTGCTTTGACCTTGTTGCTGAGTACCAGATATAAGACAGAGAGCCACTGGAGGAGATCCATTTTGGATCTAAAGGATACCATCTGTTGGTAGAGAGAGCTGAGAGCAGAAAAAATGACAGACAGAGAGAGAGAGAGAGAATGTATAGCTGTAGCTGAACGTGGCATGATTGATGATAGATTTAGCATTAAAGAGGTAATATCATACATATGATACTGATAATGGTGGCACCGTGTATTTTGCACACAATTTCCACTCTCTCTCTCTCTGACCCCAAAAATGAAAATTCTCTCATCATTTACTCACTTTCATGCCATCCCAGGTGTGTATGACTTTCTTTCTTCTGCTAAACACAATCAAATATTTTTAGAAGAATATCTTAGCTTTGTAGGTCCTTTCAATGCAAGTGAATGGTGACCAGATTTCTGAGCTCCAAAAATCACATAAAGGCAGAATAAAAGTAATCCATAAGACTCCAGTTATGTCTTCTGAAGTGATGCAACCACTTTGGGTGAGAAACAGATCAATATTCCTTTTTTACTATAAATCTCCACTTTCTAGTGGTGGTGCTTTTGATTCATTTTAGTGACTTGATTCTTTTGATTCCGTTCACCAAAAAGATTTGTTCATTGATTTGTTCACTGACCAGATCTTCAAGTTACACCTTAGCACCTGCAGTTGGTGCCAAATGACTATCTTATAATTGCATTGAACCGAAAGCAGTCAACAAGTCTAATTATCCTTTATTAAAATTCTACTAAGAGACTTCAGCTCTGCAGAGTGTTAAAGCATCATAAACTTTTCCCCACAAATGACAACAAAGCATATCTATCATACTGTGAACTGCTCAGCACCACTTTTTATAAAGCTATACAAAAAAATAAAAAAAAATAAATAAATACAAAAAAACAAAAAACAAAACAAAAGGACAACAATGTGACGCTCCTGTTCTACCCACTCCGTATGGGATTCGTTCCGGCGTCTCTGGCATGGGAGGCGGGTGCGCTAACAAGGAGGCTAAAGGCTACAGCCTCTAGCGTCAGTCGCTAGTGCACCTCTTGAGGTCAGGAGAGTGAGATTTATACACATTGCACAGCTATCCATCAGCTGGCCACCGTTACACTAGCCTAAAAATAATTATGAGTTTCAATAACATCTGTATGTTATTGTAATGTGTGGTCATCACTCACTTTTAATCATAATTCATCTAGCCCCTTTTCTTGTTCAACAAGATTGACGATATGAACAAACGACATGCAGCTCCTCCTCCCGGTCATGATGAATGATTCATTCATGTCAGTCACGAACGAGTTTACCAGTGCATTCAATTAGTTCATGACACGAATGAAATGTTGATGGGTCGTTTATGAACGATTCGTTCATTTTGAACAAATCTTTTATGTGACTCAGAAGAACAAGTAGTCTCAGAGAGTGATTCGTTCATTTTGTGTTGGCCGCGCATTGCGCAACCTCCATTCATTTGTTACGTGAAAAAAAGCATAGGCGCTGTACAGGAAATAGAAATGATTAGTTCATCTTTCAACTTTTTTGGTCCGAGTCATTCGTTCTTTTGTCACGTGACAGCTGTATATGCTAAGCATTGCTCACACAGGAAACAGAAATGATTAGTTCACCTCTCGGTCGTCTGGTCCGAGTCATTCTTTCTTTTGTCACGTGACAGACATATAAGCTATGCATTGCTCACACAGGAAACAGAAATGATTAGTTTACCTCTCGAGTCTTCTTGTCCAAGTCGTTCATTCTTTTGTCACGTGACAGCCATATACGCTATGCATTGCTCACACAGGAAACAGAAATGATTAGTTCACCTCTCGGTAGAAGAAGATTCCAGAGGTGAACTAATCTTTCTGTTTCTCATAATTTGTCCTTGGCTGCATTAAAAAATTTTCCTTATTGGGACTAGAATCAAAGTTTGCATAAGCAGACATGGTGGGGGGGGGGGATTTGGCTATTGAAAATGTAACATTTTAATTTAATCTGCTCAAATGAACGAAATGACTTGAATAAAGATTTGTTCATTTTGCTGAACGAGGCTCAAAGATCCAAGTCAGTAAAATGATCCGATCTTCCCATCACTAATGAAATGTCCGACTAGTTCAGTTAAGGGGTGTATTCGTTCAGTGGGTCCAACCAATGATATGCTCCTTCACAGGCTGCTCTCTAATGCGATTGGCTCATGCTTAAGTCAGTCTTTATAAGCACGACAAACGAAAACAAATGGAATTTGCATGTGTAAATCTACTAAGATACTTTAAAAATAACTGTTTTCTCCACAAATGGCAGGTCTTATTTTCCCTATATTTTGTCAAATGCTGGGCTTAATTATTACTAAGACAAAGAAAAAGTTTAAGAAAAGCCTAAATAACTTACACTGTGCATTTCCTTCCATAGTCATTTTTACATATTCTTAAATTGGGGATTATGTTTTGTGTATACCTATAAACTTGACTTAAGTGCATTTCACCCGTCTCTCCTTGTTTAATGCGACTGACTCACATGCCGAACTGAACGAATGACACGCCTCCTGTCATTCAGTAGATCTTTGTTCACGAGTCATTCGCAAACGCGTTTATTAGTATATTCAGTTAGTTCACGAACTGCCTCTCGTCTCGTTCAGACTCAAATGATCGACGTGAAGGAGCGTATTCGTTCAGCGGGTTGAACCAATGATATGCTCCTTCACAGCATGCGCTTGAATGCTATTGGCTTGTGCTATAGTCAGTCTTTACAGGCATGAAAAGCAACAGAGACCATTGGCTTCGAAAGGGAGAGATGTCAATGAACAGTCAGTGTATTTCGGTGAACGAGAACGATTCGTTCACTTAAAAGATTCGTTCAAAAAGACCGATTCGTTACGAACTACACATCACTACCACTTTCACTTCCAGAATGTGAAAGTGAAAGTGGAGATTTGTAGGAAAAAAAGGACACATATTTATCTTTTTTTCACCTGCACCTATTATATCACTTCTGAGGACATTTAACAGCTGGTGTCATGTGGATTACTTTTATGCTGCCTTTATGTGCTTTTTGGAGGTCTGGTGCTTCTAAGGTCTGGTGACCATTCACTTGCATTGTATGGACCTACAGAGCTGAAATATTCGTATAAAAATCTTCGTTTGTGTTCTGCAGAAGAAAGAAAGTCATGTAAATTTGGAATGACATGAGGGTTATTAAATGAGAGAATTTTTATTTTTGGGTGAACTATTCCTTTAAAAGTAAACAGCCCTTTTTAAGGCTGTGTCTTTAAGAGACTTTGGGCAGCAAGCAGCCACCTTATTAACCGATAAGAATTTGCTACAGCTTGCTGTGAATTTAGCTATGTATTTTCTTGCCCTTCTTGTCACTGAGTTCCTGTCAAAGCTGTCCATCAGTGTTTTGTGTTTCTCATACAACTCTGTTTGTGACCCATGTTTGCGTCATTCTGCAGTCTGTTGAATTAATCACAAATGTCCAAGTTACTTCCTACCATGACATGGCCTCTGGAGCTGAGCATTCATGCTGTTCTATAAGGACATAGTGAAAATAAGGACATGATCACTCACTCACAAAAACCTTGTCCTACACTCTCTGCTCCTGTAGGATACTATATTTGCCCTCCTTGACAAACTGGACATCATTACTTTCTGCAGGTGGTTATGTCATTTTAACACATGACCTCGTGTGACTGATTGCTTTTGTAAAACAACGGCAACAGTGATATAATAAAAGACACTAATGTTAAGTAAATAAAAGTATTGCTACTACTACTGCATATACTTTGGTTTAGGGGGTTATTCCCTAACCCCAGTGTAATCATCCCACTGTTTTTTCTAAGCAATCGACTTCGCCTGGACGAATTTCATCTGGTTAATAAAAAAATCCCATAAACTTACATTGTAGCAGCCACATCTAGGGACCAGAATATAATAGACATTTCGGAATGGGCTCTTTTCATTTGGGCTAGTAAGCAGTCACCTAGCAAAACCCTAGCAACTGCATAGCAACACACTAACAACCACTCAGAACACTTAAAACTGTATAGCAATGCTCTTGCAACCACCCAAAACACCCAAGCACTGTGGCGGCGACATTTGCATGGGTAAACATGACTTTTAGTTAACATTTAGTTTAAATTTATTAATACTAATAATCACCTTAAACAATTCTTTGTAGCCTGAGATAAGTACCATCATGGGGTCACAGGTGTATGTTAGCTGTTACAATGGCTTCAAACAAGGGATCTGCAAAACTACCGATTTTCATAATCGACTAGTCATCGGTAGTTTGAACAACTAGTCAACTAGTCGTGTTAAGGATGATAATAATGTACAGTATAATTAGGCTCCATTTTGACCGGCATTACACTCAAATTTAAATGAATCGACAGCAATTGAATTTCACGCCTGGGAGCTTGCGGTCATTTTGTGATCTCTGATTGGTTGATCCATGAAAGACCTCTCTTCAGGGGGATTGTGGGTAGTGTAGTACTTCACCGCGTAGTCAAACATTGCGCTCGTTGACCAAATCTCGCTACTCGCAAGCACTGAATCTTCGCTTGTAATAATCGAATATGTTTATTTTCCAGATTTTGAAAGCATTGCTTTATGGATAAAAGCAGCCATTTAACTTGCTCGGATCGAACAGGAGCAAATGATCTGCCTCCACAGCGCAGGAGAAAAGGAAACATTCAGAGGAGTCTAGCTCAATGACAAGTGTTTAATGTGAGCATTGGCAGGAAATCCCCCTCGCTATCTGACCAGTGGACCATCCAACGTTTAGCAGTCAACCGGGAGAGGGGCGTGAGGGTGTTGAATAGTACAACTGAAATTGATATTTTGGTAACTCTTACAAGAGTAAAATGCATGTTATTTGCTTTTACATAAGGTAGAGACTTAGATATTCAGTATAAACACAAAGTTTTGCTCCCAAAGTAAGTGTTCTTATTGTTGTTGCTATGTGTTATTAATGTCTGTATCAATATAATACTAATTAGCTGGGCATTAATGAATAAGTTGTAAACATGAATAGTGTGTAAAGTGGTGAAAAATACTAATAGTTTCTGAAAACATTTGTAAATGTTTGTTAAAAAAAAAAAAATGCATGAGTTCATTTATAAATCATTTATGAAAAAGATGAATGACATTTTTAAGCATTCAATTGTACATTAACAAAAAATCTATTAATCATTATGTAACATTTGTTAAAATCCTTTATAGATGTTAAAAAAGTGCAAAGCCATAGGAATGAAAGTTTAATAACTTTTGAATTTACAGTAACATTTACATTAAAACATTTAATCAACATGAAACAACATTCATAAACCACTTTAATTCATTTGGAACCATTTTAATTTAAATCCCCTCCTGAAACATCACCAGGAGCCTCTTTTTAGGAGGCTTTTTGACCAAGACACAGAGGCTCAAGGTCAAGTTCACACTCGAGAGCATGTTAACGTATCCCAATACGTTTTTTTTTTTTTTTTTTTTTTTTTAACGATTTCATCACGTGCAAATGCCTGGATGTCTAATGTGGAAGTAAGCGTGAGTTTTACGCACGAGGCATTAAGGACATGCTTATTAATGTTATGCCCTTACCCAAACCCCTTATCTAAACCTAACCGATCAGTAGAGTGTGTAAACATGATAGGAAGTTGTTGTGTATGACAGAAGCAAGTAATTGTCACGTATTAGATGGAAACGATGTCTAGCGACATCATTGGCTGTAGTGAAAGTGGTACGAATTAATACGAGTGCAGTCGTATGATATCATATGAATTAGCCAAATTTAGAAAAGTTGTACGAATCCTTACGTTTTCGCCATGAGAGTGTGCTGTTATTTCCCCAAGGCTGTTTGTATACTTCTAACCAATACACAAGACTAATATTTGCAGAATCAATAACCTTTAAAAAACACATAGATGTTCCAGATTGTGTTTAAACAGGACATGACATTGTAATTACTCAACAATGGGGACAGTATTGCCAGCAACCTCAGGGGTCTGATAATAATACAGTATAAACCTCAATATCCTCTCCTGCAGGCACTTGACATTAGTAGCACACGTTGCACCTCCTGGGTCAATTCATAAAATGCAAACAAATGTGAACCTGTAGGGCAATTCACATTAGTAATGGAGTGTGTACCTGTGTTTTCAGCTGAAACTGTTCATACAACATCTGACCCTGTCGTGCATTTGAAAATTACAGCGATTTACAGCGATGGACATGCCAATATACCCAATGGAATTGACCTCCTTGGCACTACCGACAGGATTACAGCTTTACTGGAATAATCTTCAGCCGATCTCCACCGTGCTGTTTTTGATTTTAAAAATCATGTGGGTGTTTTGGCTGTAAACGACTATTAGGTTACCAACTGAGGCGATGTCATGACGCAGAGCCAATTTCTGTGCCATAATGTTTGGCCTACGCATCGCCAAGGTGCCAACCTGCCAAAAACAAGAGGTGTGAGAATAGTGAGCCATTGCCAATCCTGGGTGAGATCTTTTCTAAGCATTTTGAATTATTAATGTTGCTGCAAGCTCTCAACATAGTACTCACGGTGACATAACACAATCTAAAAATACTAACCAATCTGACTGTGAGCAGATTTTAAAAAAAGGAAACATGTTTAGAGACAGGTGGCTTTCCAGGCTGGGTGATTTGGATTTGTGTAATATTCCAAAGTCAATAAAATTGGGTGGACTAATACAATACCTCTTTAATTATTAATCCACAATTCATTAGTGCACGCCATACTAAATATGTCTACATATTTAACAAAAAAAAAAAAAAAAAAAAAAAAAAAAAAAATATAATAATTTGTGTCTCAGAAACCAATTTACTTTTTGGTTTGTGTCACAAATCTTGTTTACTTTTGCAAGCAATCCCCAACTTCCACTCTCCATTATGATACATCATGATCCTATCAGTTCCTAATGGATAAAATCTTGTCTAACATTTTTCTCATTGAATATCCTATTTAATTTGGAAATTTGTCGTATTACTAGGGATGTCATAAAATATCGATATATCCTTTATTGATCGGCATGTTATTTTATTGATATATTTTTGAAGAATCGATATATTAAATTAGCCGACATTTAAATTAGAAGCCTAATTTGCATGCTTTTCAATACACTCAGTTGGCCTCTGTTTAACAGGCTGGTGTAATAGCGTTGGGAGACCACAATAGAGTGATATAACATTTACTGAAGCCAGTCACGGTCACACACACAGGACGAGGTGATGTGGCATAGCAGAAGGCAGTCCAAAGTTACGAAGGTTTTTGTACTTCTTCAATAATGGACAAAGTGCCATTGATGAATTTGCGGGTTAGTGTATAAAACTGGTGTTGCTGAGCAAACTAGACGGTTAGAAATGGTGACGTTTATTATGCAATTTCTCAGTATGTTGCCTTGAATAGGTCTTTTATTTAAGATGTCAAACCACAAAACGACATACTTGTAACTGAAAATACATTGTGTAGGCTATATGAAAGATACATATACACAACATATCATCCAGTGATGGCTAGAATAAATAATCTTTGTCCTTTGATAATGATTTGTGATCTGAAGAATTTTGACGCTGAGCGTTGCCGGTGTGTGCACCATGTTGTCCGCTAGACACGTCCATTGTCCCTTTAATTTACCCTGCTGCTCACACTTGACCAAAGTGGTGTTGAGAAAAATGTTGAACAGATAAAAACTATTATGCAAGGAGCAGCCCAATTTATATCTGAAAAATCTTCAGATTATCGATGCGTGAAAAAGGCATCAATCCCAAGCCTATGTATTACATAAACAAAATAGGTTGCAAATGCTGAGTAATAAGTATAAGTGTGTATTTTATAATTACAAGTTCGTATCTGACACTAATATCAGTGTCAGAAATAAACGTTTCCATTTAGGGGCAATATATCCCTGATGGATTTGATTTTTAGTGGCATTTTTTACCTTTATGAGTTAATTTTTATTTCTAACCATGTAGAACATATCCATATGTCTCATCCGTTAATGTTTAATACATCAATTTATTAATTCAAAGTCTCAAGATTGAGAATTTATGACCTCTTATCCTAAGAATTAATCAACAACATCTCATGTTTTATACCATAATATTTATAACAAGAATATAACTATATCAGATTTCACAAATAAAAAATCTCCCAAAAGAATTTTTTTTCGGGGGCATTTGTGTCATTTTTAGTGTGTTTTTTGTTTTGTTTTTTGGCACCCCTTTTTTCTGACCGTGATATGAGTTTAGGGTGGGACTATCTGTTTACAGAACAATGGAAGAATGGGGGATTATTTTGGAAACCTGCTTGAAAACTTCACCTTTAAGGAAAAGAAACAGTTCTTGGGATATAAGATAAGGGCTTAAACTTTGACCCCACCCCACTACCTCAGAGTGGCGTCATTTTTGCAGACGAGTTGCAGCTTTGCCTCTACTGATATAGAAAGATTGGGGGAGGGAACTGAAAGATTGCTTTGTAATCTCATTAAATCCTGTCCATCCAGCAACTGGTGATTATTTCACCTATATACCGACATCTACCTCTCGAAAATGAAAATGCCTCAAGGAAAATGAACTCGGGGGAACGGAACGCTCAGATTTCTCTGGCAGAGGTGAACGTGTTGGCAGGGAGGTGTGTAACACTTGATGCATCTCAGAAATACATTCTTCATTTCCCACCTCATATGGAATTTAGCAAGTCAATTGACAAATCAACTTGAGGGCTATTTGGAGCATGTTGCCATGGTTTTGTTAAACAGAAGATGGTGCTTTGTTCAAATTGAGCTAAAAATGCCCAAAAAAACTGTTGTTTGTGGAGTTGGAGATTTGGGAGATTCTTTTGGTTTTCATCATGATTGGTGTGGATCAGGACAAACTCAGGATTTGACATACACTGTACCGAATGTCTGATGGTAGTTTTCAGTTTTATATGCCACATTTCTCAGGCTTTATTAAATGTTTGAGGTTGTGTATTAATCAACCTGTTACATGTCTGATAAAAATCAAACATGCCTATTGAAACCAGTTAAAACTGCTTTTCACTTGGTGTGATATCCAAAAAATACAACTGTATTCTAAAGAATTAACCCTCACCATTGACTGGAATTAGACATTAGGAAACTGAATGTTGTTTTTCATGGTGCTTGATGGGATAGTGCTAAGTTTCAGGTAAATTTGTCTTCTTCCTGTGCTCGTCCTGGCTTGATACAATTTAAAGTGTTGCACAGAATTCATTTATTCTGACCCACTTTATATTAGGTGTCATTAATTGCTATATACTTCAGCATTTAATACAATGAACTTATTATGTAAATATGTGTTGTTGCATTTTACTTACATTTAAATTACCTGCATTTAATTACAAATGTATTTACACTGTAATACTAATACTGATACTAATCCCTTATCCTTATCCTAAACCTAATCCTACCCCAGCCCTTACCCTAAACCCTAATCCTACCCCTAAATCTACCCATACCTCAACCTCAGTAGCTGCAGATGTGAATCTTGTAAGAATTTTGCAGAACAAAATGTAGTTACACAGTAAGTAAATTGTATTGTATGTATTTTAATGTTTGTACGTAGTACTTAAAGACACCTAATATAAAGTGGGACCACTTATGCAAAACCAAATTGCAAATATATTTTCCAGATATTGACGAAAACTGTAATCGATGTGCCTTCACCCCAGCCAACCTACTCATACCTATTGGTCATGTTCTAAGTTGAAAGGATTTTGGAAAAAAAACTGTTTCAAAATTATGTCAGTGGCACTAAACTTTAATATAGAACACTGCCCAGTATTACCCATATTTGGGGTGACACAGAATTACCATCTAACTAAAAGCTAAACTTCCTGTCCTTTGCATCTTGATTGTCCGTAGACGCTTACAATTAGAATGGAAATCTTATAAGCCTCCAGCTAAATACTCCTGGCTAACTGACCTAATGTCATTCATTAAACTGGAAAAAAATACAATTTGCATTAAGAGGCACATCACATTAGTTTTTTTAAATGAAACATGGCAACCCATCCGCTCATATTTTGACCAATTATCAACCCTTCCAACCTAAACAGAATGCATTCAGACCCCTGATCTTGGACTGAATGTTTTGATTTGATCAGTTATAGCCTACCAGCATGTGCTACTCAAGAGATTTTTCTGAATAGGTGTGTTTGTATCTCCTTTTCATTTTTCATTTTTTTTTTTTTTTCTTATTCTGTTAATGTTGAAAAACTGGGCTCATTTCTACGTGACAACTGTCATGTGTGGGGGAATGCTTTTCGCAATAGTTCAAAAAGAATCAATATATATTTCTTTACTTTAAACCATAGATATTCCTTAATATGTACTTTTAGAGCTAAAGAATCAAAATCCACTGAGGGACACAACTTGCTCCAATAATGACTTCAGCAACATCAAAAAGTTTAATTGGCAATTTTTCACTTAATTTTGGAAGAAGCCTCAGTTATTACGAAGAACTTATACGAAAGTAACTGGAAAAACAATATGGTAAGATATTTTTAATGTCAGTACAGTATGAATGACATTATTTTGTTTGATATTGCAACAAACATTAGCAATAAGCAAATTAACGTGATACAACACAGGTCAAAAGCAAAATAGACATAATACTGTACAGAAGATGGATAAATTGACAGAAACATCTAAATAATCTAATACTTAATGAAAAGCCAAGTTTTTGGTTTCAAATCCACATCAATCAAAGACCCCCAAGAAGATAACCAAGGTTTTATGATTTTTTTTATTTTTATTCTTTTTTTTAATAAGGTTATAAACAGGTACTAAGAGAGATAACTGTGTTCTAGATTGATGTTTCTATGAGAGGCTGTGTAGTCCAGTTTTTTTCTCTCAGTTAACAGAATAACCATTGAAGGGTTCCTGCACAGGCAGCTGATGATGTAACTGAGAAGCATTCAATAAAATCTGTGATTGTACATCAAGTAAATGTCATAAATGGTATGGTGAAAGGTCAGTGTGTTGTATAAAAAAATGGTTCGTGAAAATTCAATCACAGTTTGACCATTGTCCTGAGTGCCAAGGTTCAGTGACCAACACAGTGAGAAACTGAACTTCAGCATGTGTAAATAAAACTAGACTTTTACCTTTTGTGAAGAAAATTCATTTTTCATTTTTGGGTGAAGTATCCCTTTAACACTGAAAAAATAAAATAAAAACATTTAAAAAAAAAATAAAAATAAAAAAATACACATCACCTCGAAGACTGGTGGGAAAAAATGCTAACAATAATAAGTTACTCTCTGCTAAATGAAAACTCATCACAGCTTGGCTCCATTTGCCCAGACACTTCAAACCCCCCCACCCCCCAATCATCATCCACTCATCTTTCCTCATTTCCTCTCCTCCCCATCACTTCAACAGCATTATTCCCGCTTTTACTCTGCCAATCATATCCATGTGCCCATTACCGAATGCAGACTGCAGCGGATCACAGCTAATTGTTTCTGTACACATCAGAGCAGTGATTTCTCACATTAAAGGGACTACAGCTCTGTAATGAGAACAATGCATGGATCTGCAGCTCGTTTGGTGTAATAGGAATTATGCTAATTGCGAAAATGATGAGTTCGGAGAGAGACAGGGAGACGGAAATTTGCTCAACAGTACAAATCAAGAGTAAAAGGCCTGTTTTGACAACTTAATTACTAAGAAATGTAGAAATGCTTAAAGTCAGTCAGATATGACACAAAAAGAAAGGGAAAACTCAGAGATTGTGCTATGGTTGTGTTTTGTTGTTGTAATAAAATAGAGATGACAGTTCTTATGACTTCAAAGACTGTAGCACATAATATAACTTAGCATTCAGTTACAACTGAGCTGACACGGAATCAGACTAAGCCTGAGCCCGATTGACAGGATTAGGACTTAATTTACTGAAACAATCGGCCTAATTCAGAGTTTAAAGTAGTAGTTTAATATTCAAGCTTACCGGTATTGTCAGAAACAGAATAAGAAGACAGACATCAAGGAATCAATATAGCGGTACCCACTGTCCAGTAGCGATTTAATTGGCTGCTTCCCAATATACATAATTCCCTACTATACAGTGTGCCAAAAACAGTATGCCAATGGAGTAGGGAGTCTGAATCCGCAGTATTCATGAAACAGTAGGCAATAAAATACCTGGATGACCAACTACATCTGGCGAGATTCTGAAGTGTACATCCACTGGACACTGAAATATCCAATAATGCCACTGGAGCTAAGAAGACATCATATTCAAAAAGTTGGCAAAAAAATAAAAATAAATAAATAATAATAAAAAAAAAAGAGTCAGATGACTCATTTCAACTGTAAGTGCTATACCAAGAAAGTTGTTCCTTGTACTTAAATTGTGCTTGTTTAACAAAGCCAGAGAAGATTATTTTCACTGTTATTACATTGTGCATTCAGGTCATGGGATAATGCCCAGATTCCTAGATTAAGTATGTCTGGCAATGTATTCATACTACTCACCTGCATACCTAAATAACTTACTTTTTTACCAGCCAAGAAGGCAGTAGGGAATTTCGGATGCATCCATTGGGAGAGAGAAGTTGTTTCCTACAATATTGCTTGAAGATTAATCTTAATCATGAAAATACATTAATTAATGTCATTTTATACATCACACAATATATCCAAAGCAACAAATGGTCAAATTAAAAACACTGTGAAATCAAAATAAAAGTTTTGCTGCTTTTAGTCAATATCTATTAGCTTTAAGGTCTTCTATATGCTAGTGTACTTCTAAACATTGACAAAATTCGACTCAGGAACATCCATGACGTCACATAGAAGTAGAGAAACCTTGTCCAATCAAATGGTTAATAGAGCAAGAATGCCCTCTGACATTAGCAGCATGGTGGAAAGGGGTATGTGTGTGTTCCCACCTTCTGTTTCAATAGGAAATACATCAAAACACCAAATCGAACTGTGCTCTTCAAGGCACTTTACGGGGACTTTAAATGTTTCTATTTGTGTTGCCAGTTAGCATGCTAACCGATTAGCTTCTTAAGCTAAAATTTCATACTGCATTCCCTAAGTTTAATTATCCTACAAAGCTAACATATTCAGTGCAAGTACTTCATATAATGATATCAAAAAGTTGAATTCTGACACTTTTGATTAGGCATTCCAAACAACTCCTCAAGGGTGATATGATTTCCTGGGGGGACTGAAGACTGCGGCTGCATCCAAAAACTGGAAAATTCTGCCTTCTGAGGCTGTATATGGGGGTAGCATGAAAATAATGTGCTTTATATACTGTTTTGAGAATTATTAATTTAAGCTATTAACTGATTAGGCAGCAAGGAAGTCAGCTGTCTACCTTTTCAAAAAAAAAAAAAAAAAAAGCCTGCATGACATCGACTGAAGGAATAAAAGATGGCCGCCAAGTGGACTGACTTGCCTTAAAGGTGACTTCATTGGTAGAGCGAATGTTGCTATAATTATATTTTAGGCTGGACGGGATGCTCAAACAAACAGAACAATGAGTTGATAGTGCTACAGAACAACAGTTTTAAAAATGTTCAGGGAATTATATCTACAACAAAGCTTACTTATAGTTGTTTCTGTAAATTAAAGGGATAGTACACCTAAAAATGAAAACTCCAAACCCCTATGACATTTATCTCCCTTTGCATTGCATGGAAAAAAAGGGTTTGGAGTGACATCAGGGTGGGTAAATGTAAACATTTTTGGCTGAACTATCCCTTTAAGCTGGAATTGGAGAGCCTATGTTAACATTACATACTTTAGTGGGACGTTGGTGTTATTTACAGCAAATACTTTATTTTCACTTCGCATATTCTGCTGCCTTCAGTTTGAGTTTTGACTGATCACGGGTGAAGTTAGGGTTGGTACGAGCTGGCTCTGTGTTTAGCGGAACAAAAACTATGTGTTTGGTTGTGGGCTGGGCCATGTTGAAGGGTTTCCCGGGGGGCTTTCTCTTTGGGGCGTGTGGGAAGGTGCCGATCAGTTCCACCACACTGCAACCCACAGCAACTGACTGGGCCTCTTCTCTCACAGTTTGTCACCAGT